>NC_053028.1:269943015-270197012 GCF_003073215.2 Triticum urartu
CCTGCTCCTGCATCTACTCCTGAAGGGAAAGAGTAGCTACTCTAAGTCTTCAAACCTTTTTGGTCCTTACTGATAAAAGGGGGAGAAGCATATGAGTTGATAGTCTTCAAGCGGGTCCTTTATGGGTGGTTGCTACATTTTGCCAAGTGATTACAACCCTCGTCTTTTGATACATTTGGTACTTTTGGTTGTGACACTTAAACTTGATGGTCGTCTATTACTTTGTGATGCGATGATAAATTCCGCATGAAGTCATTCCGTAGACGTCCATTTTTCATTATGCATGTCATTATCTTCATTATATCTTTATATGCATGATGAGTTGTCTTCATAAGTTGAAGAGGATCTCCACAAAGTAAAACCTGCCATGTGCATTTGCATTCAAAAGCAAACTACTTATATGCACATCTTCAGGGGGAGCCTTTTGCCACTTATGAAGACAATGCTTTAATCTTTAAACTTTCACATACTTTTATCCCTGTTGAAAACTTCAACCAGTTTGTCATCAATCACCAAAAAGGGGGAGATTATAAGTGCATCTAGTGCCACCCCTAGTTGGTTTTGGAGTATTGACGACAAACCTGGTTGAGGGACTAATGTGTTTGTGAGAATTGCAGGATGACATAGGTAGTAGTCCCTCATTGATTCAGCTTACCTACCAGAGATGACCCCCAAAAATGTGTGAAGACATTGAAGACAATGGTGGTCTGTGAAGATATTCACAATCAAGACTATGACATGAGAAGACATCGTATGAAGACTATGGAGTACGAAGACATAGTTGTTTCGTAGTTTCCTTTTATTCTTTGCTGAGTCATAGGAACCACTGCACTGTTAAGTGGGTTCCAAGTGAACAAAGTCAGAGTGACTAAAGTGATGCTCAACCAAATCCTATGTCTTCGAGCGAAGACAATGAGAGCAAATCTTATCCAGAGCTGGATGAGTCGGCTTTACATGTAGCCCAAGTCAAGTTGTCGCGTTCATTTGAAATCTGACTGTTGCACACGTGTTAGTTCCTTAGTGACCCAGGGTCATTTTGGACAAATCAGGTCGAGTTTCCTCCTGGCTATAAATAGCCCACCCCTACACCATAAACTGGCGGCTGCTTAGAGTTAGTGCACGACTTTTGTCGTTTGAGAGCAACCCACCTCCGAGCATTTGAGAGAGAAATCCTTGCGAGGACAAAGCCCTAAACACCCAGAGCCAAAGAGTGTTAGGCATCACTGAAGTCTTTCTGTCTGCGTGACCTGAAGACTTGTTACACTTGAGGACTGTGAATCCTCCAGCCGGTTAGGCGTCGTGTTCTGAGCATCCAAGAGTCATCGTGGATTGCCGGTGAACGAAGTCTCTGAAAGTTTGGAAGTCTACCTTTAAGACTTACCAGAGTGGTTGGGCGAGGACTGTGTGTCCTTAGCTCAAGGGGAATGAGGTGAAGGCGCGGTCTTCTGAGTTGAATCTCAGCCTCCCTAACCAGACGTACAGTTGTCACAGCAACTGGAACTGGTCCAACAAGTATCCTTTACCTCTCTTTACTTACAGTTTGTCTTCGTGAAGTCATTGCCTGCTTGCATGATCTGATTGACTTCATTGTGTGAAGACTGTTGTTGTTTGGCTTCATACTATCTTCCATCCTGATCCATACTACCTAGCTGCTGATAGTCTTCGTGCTTTCACTTCATTTCTTACTTGACTATGGCTTGTCTAGTGTAGTCTACCTTCTACTGCATATCAATAGGTTCATTTCTATTGTCTGTCTTCAAATCCCCCGTGTTTTGAAGACTTTCATAAAAATTGCCTATTCACCCCAGTCGATAACTAGCACTTTCAATAAGTCTTTGCCGACACTTCTTTGCTTTGGTATCTCCGAGCCTATTGTTGCTAGAATGCGGAACGGGCTTTTGCAACATCACGCTCCTCCTCCAGGCCATCTAAGTCGTCTTGCCAGTCGAGCTCGGCTTCTCTCTCTTCATACATGCACACTCGAGGTGAGTCATCAATAATGTCCCAGGGCAAGACAGCCTCTGCGACGTACACCATGAAAAAGGGTGTGTATTAGGTTGTGCGATTGGGCGTGGTCTGCAGTCCCCAGAGTACAGAATCGAGTTCCTCGATCTGGTGTTTATCGGACTCCCGTAGGGATCGCACTAGTCTAGGTTTGATACCACTCATTGTCATGCCATTAGCCCGTTCGACCAGACCGTTTGTTTGAGGGTGATATACCGAGGCGTAATCGAGCTTAATGCCCAAGTTAGCACACCATTTTTTTACCTTGTTGGCTGTGAAGTTAGAGCCATTGTCAGTAATGATGCTATGCGGGACACCATAACGGTGTACAATGCTAGATATAAAGTCGATCACCGGCCTAGCGTCAGCCGTTTTACTGGTTTGGCCTTTATCCACTTGGTGAATTTATCCACCATAACTAGCAAATATTTCTTGTTGTGGCTTCCCCTTTAAGGGGCCCGACCATATCTAGCCCCCAGACCACAGAAGGCCAAGTAATGGGGATTGTTTTTAGGGCGGTGGGCGACATATGACTTTTATTGGCGAACAGCTGGCATCCGACACAACGTTGTATAAGGGCATGTGCATCTGCTCGGGTCGTGGGCCAAAAGAAACTTGTTTGGAAGGCTTTACTTACGGGGGCCTGAGCTGCGGCATGATGGCCACCTAGACCAGCATGTATTTTGGCCAAGAGTTGTCGTCCCTCCTCTTCGGAGATGCATCTTTGAAGAACTCCAGTAGTACTTTTCTTGTAGAGTTCTCCTTGATGAACTTTGTAGGCTTTCGAGTGTCAAACTATGTGACGTGCCTCGTTCTGGTCATCAAGGAGCTCCCTCCTATTAAGGTAGACTAGGAAGGGTTCAGTCCATGGAGCAATGACATCCATGATTACATGGGAGAAAGGTGTCATTCGGTGTCCAAGCCCTCGATGATATCAGAATTTTGTTTGGCACCTAGGGGTATGATCGGCTCTGGACTAGTATTGCCGCTCTCATCCTACCATACCACGGATGGCTTGAAGAGCCTTTCCGCAAAGGTCTTAGGTGGGACAGGGTCTCGTTTCACGCCCATTCGAGCAATGATGTCCGCTGCCTGATTAGTATCTTGAGCAACATGATGAAACTCGAGCCCCTCAAACCGAGATGATATTTTGAGTACGGTGTTGCGGTATGCCGCCATCTTTCGATCTTTTGCATTGAAATCTCCATTTATTTGGGATATTGCGAGGTTCGAATCCCCATGTACCTCGAGGCGTTGTATGCCCATATAAACAACCATTCGGAGACCATGCAATAGTGCCTCATATTCGGCCGCATTGTTGAAGTCCGTATACATGATTTTTAATACTTAACGGACTGTGTCCCCTGTAAGGGATGTTAGGATGACACAAGCCCCCAATCTGGCTAACATTTTAGAGTTGTCGAAGTACATCACCCAGTTGGAGTATGTGATGTACTACTTAGGGAGTTGGGCTTCTATCCATTCGGCGACAAAGTCGGCCAAGACCTGAGATTTAATAGCTCGGCGTGGCTTGTTTGTTATTTAAAATGGTAAGAGATCGATGGCCCATTTGGCAATGCGGCCGGTGGTGTCCTTATTGCTGATGATATCATTGAGTGGTACTCCGGAAGCCACCATGATTGAACACTCTTGAAAGTAGTGCCACAGTTTCCGGGATGCCATGAAGACTGCATACACTATCTTTTGATAGTGTGGGTATCGAGATTTGCATGGTGTTAGAACCGTCGGTACATAGTACACTAGTTTCTGGAGTGGAAATTTATGTCCCTCCTCCTGTCGTTCGACGACGAGCACCGCACTCACTACATGATGAGTCGCAGATATGTAGAGCAACATAGGTTCACCAACACTTGGTGCGGCAAGGATTGGATTTCTTGCTAACAAAGTTTTTATGTCTTCCAATCCGGCTGTAGCCGCGTCCGTCCACTCAAAGTGGTCGGTGTGTCGAAGGAGCCGATAAAGCGGTAGCGCCTTTTCTCCTAATCTGGAGATAAAGCGGCTCAAGGCTACCATGCACCCAGCTAGTTTTTGGACTTGCTTTAAGTCTGTTGGCGCTGCCAACTGTGACAAGGCTCAGATTTTTTTTGGGTTCACTTCAATTCCTCTATTGGAAATGATGAACCCGAGTAGCTTTCCCGCTGGAATGGCAAAGATACATTTTTTCGGATTGAGCCGTATGTCATATGTTCGGGGCTTGTCGAATGTGAGTCGTAGATCATCCACCAATGATTCAACATGTTTAGTCGTGATGACAACATCATCCACGTATGCCTCCACTGTCTTGCCAATTTGCTTTTCCAGACATGTTTGCATCATGTGTTGGTAAGTGGCGCCGGCGTTTTTTGAGCCCAAAAGGCATAGTGTTGAAGCAGAAAGGCCCATAAGGGGTAATGAATGCTGTTGCAACTTGGTCGGACTCCTTCATCTTAATTTGATGGTGTCCGGAGTATGCGTTGAGGAAACACAATGAGCCGTGTCCTGCAGTCACATCAATGATTTGGTCAATGCGGGGCAGTGGAAAGGTGTCCTCAGGGCAAGCCTTATTGAGGTCCTTGAAGTCGACACAAAGGTGCCAGGATTTATCCTTCTTTGGCACCTTGACCAGGTTTGCCAGCCAGTCCGTGTATTTGATCTCTCTAATGAACCCGGCTTCAAGTAGCTTGGCTAGCTCCTCCCCCATAGCTTGTCATTTGGAAAATCATCGTAGCGTTTGCTTGACTAGTTTGAACCCCTTTATTATGTTGAGGTTGTGTTTGGCCAGTCTGTGTGGGATTCCTGGCATATCCGAAGGATGCCAGGCAAAGATGTCCCAATTTTGGCGTAGGAATGCTCGCAGGGCAACGTAGACCGTCGAATCCAGCTCTGCCCCGATGGAGGCTGTCTTGTTAGGATCCGTCGGGTGCACTTGAAATTTAACTATTTCGTCTGATGGTTTGAAAGAAGTGGACTTGGGCCTCTTATCGAGGATTACATCATCTTTGTCCCATATGGAACGCAGAGTGGTTAACTCCTCGGCCGCGAGGGCCTTAGATAGTGCCTCAAGGGCCAAGGATGCAGTTTTGTTTTCAGCGCGGAGTGCTATATCCGGATCACTGGTGATTATGATAACTCCATTGGGCCTTGGCATTTTAAGCTTCATGTACCCGTAATGGGGTATGGCTTGAAAGTGTATGAAGGCCTATCGCCCGAACAGGGCGTGATATCCGATATTGAAAGGTGCCACATGGAAGAGCAACTCTTCGGACCTGTAGTTCTCCGGCATGCCAAATACTACATCAAGTTTAATTTTCCTCGAGCATCGTGCTTCTCGACTGGGGATAATTCCTTGAAAGGTGGTGCCGCTTTGCTCGATGCCACTCTTGTCCATTTGCATTTTATTGAGCGTGTCCTCATAGATGAGGTTCAGTCCCTTGCCGCCGTCCATGAGCACCTTGGTGAGTCGAAAGCCATCCACAATTGGTTTTAAGACCAAGGTGCCAGGTTCTTGGACTGATCTGGACCTTGGTTCGTCGTCGACAGTAAAAGTTATTGTCGTATCATTCCAAGGGTTTATTGCGGCTACTTGGTTAACTTCGGCGAGGTCACGGAGCGCCCTTTTGTGCCGATTATTTGAAGAAAAGGTCTCGAAGACCATAAAGACATTGAGATCGTCATCCTCCAAAGAGTACTTCTCTGGGGTAGTGTTGGTGAGGATGGCCTCGCCGCTCTTAGCCACCTGTCGGATTACCCAACATGCCCGAAGGCTATGTGTTGGTTCGGTATTCGGTGTTGTGTGTATCTGACAGGGCTTGTCGAGCAATTCATCAAGGACAGTTCTATGTCCCATGAAGGATTTGATTTTCTTGTCAATGAGATGATTATCGGGTGCCCCGTAAGGGTGCATTCTTTTTGCCCGTCCAATGGGCCGTTTAACGGCACGAGGATCCCATTGGGCTGTCTGGGCTTTCCATGCGCTTTCCATTGCATAGTACTTCTGTACTATGTGTGCCAAATCTGCAAAGTGCAGTATGCGGTGGCGGCTGAGGGCACTGAGAATTCCCTCGTCCGTACAGTTGAGACAAAAAAACTGAAACTGCATCTTTGTCGCAGCAATCTTTAGTCTTGTTTTCCACAAGGAGGAACCTGGCCCAGAAGTGATGGGCCGTTTCCTGAGGTTGCTGCCGTACATACATTAGGTCACATACGTCTGGAGGACCTGAATTTCTTGGGGAATATTGCTTGTCCTGGGTGGGCGGGCTGAAATCCGAACCCTGACCCACTATTGGATCTGGAGTTTGAAGAATCTCCGAGGTCACTGATCTAGGATCCGGAGGGTCCTGGATACTTTCAGGATCGACGCCTGATTCTATTTTCGGAGGACATACGGTCTCTTCCCGAAGATGGGTATCCGGCACGCAGGGCTCGGAAATCCAAACATATTTTGTTCTTAACTTAGGGGGAGAAGTATTCGCAGCTTGTTCCTCCACGACTGCTACCAGATGGGTGATCGGCGGGGACTTGATTTCCCTTTGATCGGGTTTAAGCGCAATCCGATCATAGTCTGTTGCGACACCCAGGGCAGCAATGCGATCTAGCAGTTCACTCAAGGATGATACATCTGCCGGATCCATCTTTTCGGAGTGCTCGAGGCTGATGCAGAGATGATGTTTAGCGATTGCAGGGGCTGCCTTTGGCTTAAGGGCCAAGCGGGCGCCCATGGTGAAAACGCCAAGCTGGAGGACCGGTCCTGGAGCTAGGTCCATTCCAGACGTGATGTTGTCATTGACGACAAGGCGATCCATCGATCCTTCCATTGACGACACAAAGGAACTCTCAATGAAAGCACCAATGTCGGTGTCAAAACCGGCCGATCTCGGGTAGGGGGTCCCGTACTATGCGTTTGAGGATCGAAGGTAACATGAGACAAAGGGGACACGATGTTTACCCAGGTTCGGGCCCTCTTAATGGAGGTAAAACCCTACTTCCTGCTTGATTGACTTTGATGAGTATAGGAGTTACAAGAGTTGATCTACCCCGAGATCGTAATGGCTAAACCCTAGATGTCTAACCTATATGAATTATGATAGCCTCTACGGACTATACCCTCCGGTTTATATAGACACCGGAGGGGCCTAGGTTTGTACAGAGTCGTTTTACAAAGGAAGGAAACTATACATCCGGACACCAATCTTGCCATCCACACAAAGGAGAGACCTATCCGGACACGGGGGAAGGTCTTCTACCTTGTATCTTCACAGCCCACCAGTCCGTCCCATAACACACGTCCCAGACACCTGAGGACCCCTTAATCCAGGACTCCCTCAGTTGGAGCCCTTCTTGTGCCGCAATAAAGATATTTTCTAGATAAAAATCCCCTCAAGATTTTAGCCCAATCGGAGTTACGGATCTTCGGGAATATAAGAAACGGTGAAGGGCTCCAAAAATAGTCGTGAGAAACAGAAGACAACAGAGGGATCCAATCTATGGGAGAGAGAGCTCTCCCCCCATGGAGGGCCAAGGAAGAAGAAGGCGGAGGAGGAGGGGTACCCTTCCCCCTCTCCTCTAGTGGTGTCGGGCCGCCGCCGGGGACATCTCCTCCATCACCATCACCACCTACTTCTCCTTCATTCTCATGGTGATGTGTGAGTAGTTCACCCCCGAAGCTATGTGTTCGACCTCTCTCTCTCTCTCTCACTCTCTCTCTCTCGCTCGCTCTCTCTCTCTCTCTCGTGTTCTTGATTTTGCATAATCTTGATGTACCATGAGCTTAGTTAATATAGTTGGATCATATGGTGTCCTTCCCTCTGTATCTTTGTTGTGATGAATTGAGTCTTGCTCTTTGACGTTTCATTATGTTGGAATGAATATTGGATTTGACATCACTTGATGTATGTCTTGCATGTGGATACCTGTGGTAACAATGGGGTATTCTATTGAGTCACTTGATATATGTTTTGGTAATCAACTTGCGGATTCCCGTGGGGACATTGGGGTAATCTAGGAACATAGGTTGATACACATTTTCATCCTATGATTGTTGACAAAAACTTTAGAGTGATTCTTTATCGCATGTTGAGGGGTTGTTATATGATTCAGTTATGTTAGCACTGTTGAGAAATTTCACTAGTGAAAGTATGAACCCTAGACCTTGTTTCCAAGCATTGCAATATTGTTTTTGCTCAATTTAGTTACTTGCTACCTTGTTGTTTTTATTATTTGAGATTACAAAATCCTATATCTACTATCCATACTACACTTGCATCATCATCTCTTCGCCGCACTAGTGCACCTATACAATTTACCGTTGTATTGGGTGTGTTGGGACACAAGAGATTTGTATTTGATTGCTAGGTTGTTTGAGAGAGACCATCTTCATACTACACCTCCCATGGATAGACAAATCTTAGGTCGTCCACTT
The DNA here is from genome assembly GCF_003073215.2 of Triticum urartu. Classification (NCBI taxonomy): domain Eukaryota; kingdom Viridiplantae; phylum Streptophyta; class Magnoliopsida; order Poales; family Poaceae; genus Triticum; species Triticum urartu. The sequence goes on from NC_053028.1 coordinate 269,951,438, forward strand.
GAGAGAAATTTGTTGCTTTCCTACAATACTCTGCGCCTAGAGACCCAACAAGAGTCTACAAGAAGAAAAGTTGCGTAGTAGACATCAGGAGTATTTTTGGCACCGTTACTGGGGAGGTGAGTGCTTGAAGGTATATCTTTAGATCTTGCAATTGAATGTTTTAGTTTCTTGTATTATCACTTGTTTGGTTTATAAAACAAAACTACAAAAAAATGAAAGTGAGGTTGCCTCAAATTCTTCATCTTTATAAAGTGTTTCTTGAAAATGATGGATCGAAAATTTGTGCCAAAGTGTTAGAAGAAGAATTCAATAAAATGCATGGCATATAATGTTGAATGATAAGCATGATTTCAATGTTGCTAGTATGAATTATTTGAATATCCATGATGCTAGTGATATGCTAAGCCATAAGCTTGGGGATGCTATGTTTGATGAAGATGGTCGTTTTAGTCCCCCTACTTTTGATGAGCAAATTTATTATGATGATAGCATGTCTCTTATTTATGATGATTACAATGATAAAAGTGGGGTTGGAAGAGTGTCATATCTAGGTAATAATGAACCCACTATTTTTGAGGGTGTTGAATCTTACTGTAATAATTATCAAAGTGGATTTGGAGAGGTCATGACTTTATTTAATGATGATTCCACTACCTTGGAAGAGGTTTCAACTGATTATGACAACAAAGTTGCTATCTATGATGATTATTGAGATGACATGTATGCTATAAAGAGCAATCGTAACCGTGAAAAGTGTCATCATTATTTTAATTTTTTATTTGATTACGTCAATCAAGTATCTCTTGATAGTTATTTTGTTGACTTTGCTCCCACTATTATGAATGAGAAGAAAATTGCTTATGGGGAGACTGGTAAAATTTCGATGCTTGCGGACCATGAAAGGAATGCTTTATGTCATAGTTACGTTGTTGAATTTCTTCATGATGCTACTTAAAATTATTGTGAGAGAGGAAGATATGCTTATATATTTCAACAACATCAAGTTTCCTCTCTTTTTGTTGAAAGTTTTGAAGTTGCACTTGTTTTGACTTCCTATGCTAGCTGATTCTTGCTCCCATAAATTGTTTGGGTCGGCGTTCTGGGAACGGGGGTCCCCAGACTTGCCTGCCTGCGGCCCATTGCATGGCTCATCCAGCAGCCTGGTACGACCCATCTTCATCAGCAAACACTCAAGACCCTCGCGAGGGGCCAAGCCTCGCAAGGCGGACGACACAAGACCTCCTCGGGGGCAGCCTCACTAGGCTGGCTCGCGAGGAGCGGAGAGATCAAGGCGAGGGGCACCTCGCGAGGTTTGCATGAAGTGAGGCATGACAACCAAGGCCAGGCGGGCGCCAGCGCGCGCAGAGTACTGGTTTCCTATTTGGTGCTAAAGGGGCAGGCGCAGATGAGGAGTCCCGAGGCATCAGGTAAAGGTTTCCATATTGGTGCAATGAGACCAAGACCAGCATGACGGCAGGACGGAGGTCAGCACGGAGCCCACGACGGCGTCACCACCAGAGCCTTTGGAGGCGAAGACCACCTTTTGTCAGGATAGCTTGTACTAGCTGTCCCCCTTCAAATTGGCCGCTGTGGGATCCCCTCCCACCTAATTTTTGGGAAGAGGACCCGGGCCTCTATATATAGGACTAGCCACCCCATAGGAAGGGGGACGGACCCATCTCATAAAGATCGGATCTTGGATGGAGGATCTCATCTGATTGAGGACTGGTCTGGAACGGATCATTCAGGTCATCCCCAACCACACAAGCTCATCGAGCTCGAGAACGCATCTCCTCAGGAGGTTGTTCTTCCCTTGTACTTGTTCACCCCCAGCCTGCAAGGGAATCCACCACACCACACTGGAGTAGGCTATTACACTACAATGGTGACCCGAACCAATATAAACTCTTGTGTCCCTTGTTCCGCGGGTTCGGCGAGCTAGGCTTTGAGATCACGGTGAGAGTGAGAGCTTGAGGGAGAGAGATCTTCGTGCGCACCCCATAGTTCGAACCTCAAGGGTTTTGCCGAAACCCGTAATCCAACATTTGGCGCGCCAGGTAGGGGTGCGCTGAAGCTTTTTCTTCCGTCAATCCACACTATGCTGCTCCACCACGTCCATGGAGGGCGCACGCCAAGCCCGTGCCGAGCTCCGAGCCGCCCTCGCTGCCCGTGTCACTCAGATAGCTCCTATAGGCGGGCCTCCCTGTCGTTCTCCATCACTCGCTGCCAATGCTGCCACCGGCCCAGCGGGAAACGAGCAGCAAGCATCATCGCTGCACCCCTCTATGCGGTGGGACGACCGCACCGCCACCCCGTCGCTGACTCCGGCCGGCTCATCGTCCCACGCTCGTCGTGTGCCCATGGATGTGCAGGCCGCGCTGCTCATGGCACACGAGCTCCTGCGCTACCGCCCGGTCGACAACCTTTACGAGGATTGGCTGGACTGCATCGCCGAGCTCGTCAGCGCCGCTGGGGGCTCCCCCGCACCATCTCTCTCGCTGCCTTGCCCTCCCCTAGCTGCGGGAAATGTAGCTCATGGAGCACCTCCACCACCTCCGCACCAAGATGGTGTCCTGGCGCCAAGACGCGCGGTCCCTCGGCGCGACCCACCGCGCCAGGTGCCCACGCGCGAAGAAGGAAGCTGCCAAGAAGTTCCCCGACCACGTGAAGACGCTCCTGCACCCCCGGCGCTACCAGATCAAGACCGTGTGCCGCCTGCAGTGGCGGTGTGTAGGCATCAAGATCAAGCTCCGCCCCCGCGGTGGGCCTCGGTGGCCACAACAGGCTACCGTGCCTTCACTCTAGAGATGCGTAGCATAGTTTGGCCAGGCAAGTTCAAGCCAGACATGCCTCCTCGCTACGACGACACCCCCAACCCTGCGGAATTGTTGCAGCTCCACGAGCTGAGCATCGAGGCGGCCAACGACGATGAGAAAGTCATGGCAAACCGGTTCCACATGGCTCTCAAAGATGGTGCTCGCTCATGGCTCCTGAATTTTCCCCCGGGGTCAATTTCCTCCTGGGGCGAGATGCACGACCGCTTTGTCGCCAACTTCTAGGGCACTCGCGACCGCCCACCGGCCGCGGGTGACCTGTGCCGCATCAAGCAGTAGCTAGGAGAGACCCTGCAGAAGTACATCCAGTGCTTCAACAACGTTCGCCTCAAGATTCCCAAGGTGATGGACGAGGCCATCATTTTAGCATTCTCTGATAGTGTCCGCAACGTCAAGATGAAGGAGGAGGTCGCCATCCACAAGGAGCTATGCACGGCACTGGAGATGTTCAACATGGTGACCAAGTGCGCAAGAGCTGAGGAGGGGCGCCTCTCCCTCCTCGAGTTCCCTGCTGCCGACCTAGAAGAGAAGAAAGCCAAGGCCAAGGACGTGAAGCGCAAGGGAGTAGCCGTGCTCACGGCGGAGCCAGACAGAAAGCGCGGCTGGGACCACCCCGAGTCGTCTAAGAGCAGCCGTCTGTGCTGCGCCTTCCATAACGTACACAACAACAAGACCAACGACTGCCAAGAGCTCAGGGCCATTCGAGATGGACCCTTCAGTCGGCGCCCCGAGCGCAACGACCGGGGCTACGGCCGAGGAGGAGGACGAAGTGGGGGACGCTGGGATGGCTGCGGCCCCCGTCAGGAGTGGCGCGACCAGCCTCACGAGGACCATTGGCTGGAACAGCCTCACGAGGGCGCCTGGAGGACCAGCTTCGCGAGGACCGTCCTTAGGGCAATGCTGGCCTCCCTCCACTGCCGCCACCACCAAGGAGGAACAACGACCACCATCAGGACGAGGGGCTGGGGGCTTCCAAGAGCTGCGCGCTATCGCCTGCATCTTGGGCAGTGCTCGGGCCCTAGCTTCCCAGCGCATCTTCAAGCAGTTTGCTCGTGAGGTGAACGCGGCCCTTCCCAGGCTCGAGGCCACGCGCCGGCTCAGGTGGTCCAAGTGCGCCATCACCTTCAGCTTGCTGGACCAGCTCAAGTGCGCGGTGACCGTCGGCATCCTTATGATGCTTTGTTCACCCGTCATCAGCAATGTCCAAGTCACCAAGACCCTCATCGACGGTGGCGCAGGGCTGAATGTCCTGTCCGTCGAGACGTTCAATAGCCTCAAAGTGCCATACGACCAGCTACAGCCTACCAAGCCTTTCTCAGGAGTGACCGACAACTCCACCACCCCGATAGGGTAGGTCCACCTCCCTGTCACCTTCGGCCAGCGTAAGAACTACCGCACCGAGCTCATCGACTTCGACATTGCCCACATCCGTCTGTCGTACAATGCCATCCCTGGGTATCCAGCATTGGCCAAGTTTATGGCAGTGACCCACCACGGCTATAACGTCCTCAAGATGCCAGGGAGTGGTAGCGTCATCACGGTCCCCTGTGAAGAAAGAGATGCGGTGTGCTCCCTTGAGCGCGCCTTCCAAGCCGCATTAGCCGAAGACCCCAACAACGAAGGCACCCTGTACCCTCCTGAGGCCATCCCCAAGAAGAAGAAGAAGCTACTGCACCCAGTGCCTAAGGAGAGCAGTGTCTCCAGCGGCACAACCTTAGGATCTGTGCCTGCAGCTGGGGCACCTCCCTCCCTCGCATAGGAAGGCGTGCCCGGCACCCTCCTCAGGCAAGGCTCGAGGGCTCTCTTCTGGAGGGCCTCAGACCTAGCCAAGATCACGAGGGAGGCGCTCGGGCACCATGTGGAGGCGTGCTTCACCGCACATTTCCCTTAGAAGGGCACTGGGCGAGGAGCGCCCGGTGCTCAGGAGTTCATCATCAAGGCGACCCAGGAGCTCCAAGAGGCAAGAGTCGTACGTGGCGACCGCCGCCTGCCACCCGGCGTAGCTCCCCATCCTAGCGAGGACGGCGGGCTGCGCGTCTGCGTCGACATTTCATGGCTCAACAGGGTCGCATGTCAAGAGCGCTTCTGGCCTTCGTGCGTTGGTCGGTGCAAGGGTCCACCTCACAGCTACGTTTGCATGCCATTTGGCTTGCTGAACGCGACTGTCACCTACCAACGCCATCTATGGAGCATCCAGGCGGTTCAGGAGGCCAGGAATCACACTATCCTGGCGGAGATGGCGACGGTCCTAAAGGAACCACCCGAGCCCTGAAGCCTCCTGAGGCTCAGGGCCCTGGCGGCTCGTGAGGAACGACTCCTTCAGGGTGCACCTTCAGCTACTCTAACACCACTCCGGCTACGGTATCAGGTGACTCTTTCCAATTCATTCAGTTGGGGGCGCCCCTCGGGCAGCATTATCCCCAAGTCGCACAGGTCTGTCCCTGCGATGTGTATCCTTTTGCATCTTTAGCTTACCCTGCTGGAGGCGCCCCTCGGGCTGCATCATCCCCAGGCCGCTTGGGTCTGTCCCAATGGCATGTATCGTTCCTGCATCTATCTGAGCTAACCCGCCCCTTTGCCATGGGAGCCGCGCGCCGGTTGTCTTTCCTTAGGATTCCTCGCATGAGTAGTCTTGGCACATCGTCTGTGCTCGGGTCCGTCCCTGCAGCGTCGATAAATCCAACGACTGAGCTCTGTCTGGCGGGTCGGCCTCGTTCACGTCACCTCCTGGGGTCGTTGGTGTCTGGCCTTCTCATGGGATCGCCTCAGGAAATTTGTCTGGCGCAGGTTGCCTAACCATCTCACAGGACCACTGAAGCTATCAAGAACCAAAACCAGGCGCAACCCGCCTTGAGGTAGGGCCTCGTGAGTCCCGCGCTGGCTCACGAGTGCCTAGACACGCCTCGTCTAGCCCTGCCGTGTAAGCCATGTGTCAGGGTGGGGCTGTACACGCCCCGGGGGCTCCACTCAGAGGGAGCCCTCACCCACGCACCAGTGGACGCACCATGCTCCGCACTGGCAGTCAACACGGTCGAGGAGCAGCTATGCCCGTGCAAGTGTGGAAGCGCTACGCTCCGCGCTGGTGATAAACAACCGAGGGCCGCCCCATGGCCGTACCAACCTCAGGGAGCCACCCGACTCAATGTCTAGCCTCAGCGCAATGCTTTCCCATCGTGAGAGTGGAACGAGGGGGCTGGGCACGGGGGCTATGCTCAGGCCCTGCCTAGCGTACGCCGCCCTGCCAGGTCCCTCGGACCTAGTCGTCGTGTACCACTCCCGAGCGGGACCTCGGCGAGGACACGTGTGAAGGTCTGTTTGAGCGTCAAGGGGGACTCCTGAGCATCGCGACTCAGGAGCCTAACTGGCCACGTAGCCCCTCACCCATTGGTCCGTCCTAGTGATCCGGACGGCCCAACGGCGGCTGCGGTATGCGCGGGGGCGGGCCCTGCCGACGTAGAACACTAAGGCCTTCTTTAGCGGCTCCTTCCCGCAGGCCGTTTGCGCGTCAAGGGGGGCTCCTGAGCATCGCGACTCAGGAGCCTAACTGGCCACGTAGCCCCTCACCCCTTGGTCTGTCCTGGTGAATCGAACGGCCCAACGGCGGCTCAGGTATGCGCGGGGTCGGGCCCTGCCGACGTAGAACATCAAGCAAACGAGAAGGAAATCATGGAACCTGAATAAATAATTACACAACATATTGTCCCCCAAATGTCAAGCAGAGTTTTAACGCCTCCACGAGGCACGTCTCATGTCACAGGAAAGCTCACAGGAAAGTAAAATGAGAAGGAGCGCCGTTCTTCGCCAGCAAGCATTTTCTTCAGCCTTGGGCGCCTTCGTCTCATACGTCTCCAACATATCTATAATTTTTTATTGTTCCATGCTATTATATTATCTATTTTGGATGTTTAATGGGATTTATTATAGTTTTTTATATTATTTTTGGGACTAACCTATTAACCGAAAGCCTAGTGCAAATTGATGTTTTTTGCCTATTTCAGTGTTTCGCAGAAAAGGAATATAAAACAGAATCCAAATGGAATGAAACCTTTGCGAGGATCATTTTTGGAACAAACACAATCTAGGATACTTGGAGTGGACGTCAAGGAAGCAGCAAGGAAGCCACGAGGTAGGAGGGCGTGCCCCCACCCTCGTGGGCCCCTCGCAGCTCCACCGGCCTACTTATTTTGCCTATATATACTCATATACACTGAAACCTTCGGGGGAGCCACGAAACACCTTTTCCACCGCCGCAACCTTCTGTACCCGTGAGATCCCATCTTGGGGCCTTTTCCGGTGATCTGCCGGAGGGGGATTCAATCACGGAGGGCTTCTACATCAACACCATAGCCTCTCTGATGATGTGTGAGTAGTTTACCACAGACCTTCAGGTCCATAGTTATTATCTAGATGGCTTCTTCTCTCTCTTTGGATCTCAATACAAAGTTCTCCTCGATCTTCTTGGAGATCTATTCGATGTAACTCTTTTTGCGGTGTGTTTGCCGAGATTCGATGAATTGTGGGTTTATGAACTTGATTATCTATGAATATTATTTGATTCTTCTCTGAATTCTTATATGCATGATTTGATATCTTTGCAATTCTCTTCAAATTATAGGTTTAGTTTGGCCTACTAGATTGATCTTTCTTGCAATGGGAGAAGTGCTTAGCTTTGGGTTCAATCTTGCGGTACTCGATCCCAGTGACAGAAAGGGAAACGACACGTATTGTATTGTTGCCATCAAGGATAAAAATACGGGGTTTATATCATATTGCTTGAGTTTATCCCTCTACATCATGTCATCTTGCCTAATGCGTTACTCCGTTCTTATGAACTTAACATTCTAGATGCATGCTGGATAGCAATCAATGTGTGGAGTAATAGTAGTAGATGCAGAATCATTTCGGTCTACTTGTCACGAACGTGATGCCTATATTCATGATCATTGCCTTAGATATCATCATAACTATGCACTTTTCTATCAATTGCTCGGCATTAATTTGTTCACCACCGTAATACATGCTATCTTGAGAGAAGCCACTAGTGAAACCTATGGCTCCCTGGTCTACTTTACATCATATAAGTTTCCAATCTACAATTCTAGTTTATTTTTTATTTTGTAATCTTTATTTTCCAATCTATACCACAAAAATACCAAAAATATTTATCTTATTATCTTTATCAGATCTCACATTTGCAAGTGGCAGTGAAGGGATTGACAACCCCTTTAAAGCATTGGTTGCAAGGTTCTTATTTGTTTGTGCAGGTACTAGGCTATTTGCGTGTAGTCTCCTACTGGATTGATACATTGGTTCTCAAAAACTTAGGGAAATACTTACGCTACTTTGCTGCATCACCCTTTCCTCTTCAAGGGAAAACCAACGCATGCTCAAGAGGTAGCAAGAAGGATTTCGGGCGCCGTCGTCGGGGATATCTACGCACAAGTCAAGACATACCAAGTACCTATCACAAACTCTTATCCCTCGCATTACATTATTTGCCATTTGCCTCTCATTTTCCTCTCCCCCACTTCACCTTTGCCGTTTTATTCGCCCTTTTTCATTCGTCTCTTTTTGCTTACTTCTTCTGTGCTTGCTTGTTGGATTGATTGTTTGTGACGATGGCTCCACCTAAAAGCATTGATCCCCACCTTAGAAGGTTGGAAGAAATCGAAAACAATGTTAGAAGCTTTATGGCTTTGCAGATTGAGCATAATAATTTCTTCAGAAATGAGCTTAAAAACAAAAAAGTTTTATGGAGTACATGAAAAAAGAGCTCGATGATATGTCTAAGGAATTTTATGGTTTAAAATCTCAGTTTGCTCATCTTGAAAACTTGATAGCCCAAATTTCGGATTAGCAAGCCACCTTAGTTAATAAGATGGCCGCTAAACCGGAAGATCTAGATAATAATAATGATGATGAAGATCTAAAAGTGATTGATGTGTCTCCTATTAAATTTTTGTTTTCCAATATGAATCTTGATAAAGATGCAACTAGAGATGAGTCAACTTCAGTTAAAAGGCGTCCCAATGATTTGGAGTTTTTAGATCTTGATGCAAAATTTGGTAAAAGTGGGATTGAAGAGGTCAAAACTTTACATAGCAATGAACCCACTATTTTGGATTTCAAGGAATTTAATTATGGTAATTGCTCTTTAATAGATTGCATTTCCTTCTTGCAATCCGTGTTAAATTCTCCTCATGCTTATATTCAAAATAAAGCTTTTACCAAACATATCGTTGATGCTTTAATGCAATCCTATGAAGAAAATCTTGAATTGGAAGTTTCTATCCCTAGAAAACTTTCTCATGAGTGGGAACCTACTATTAAAATTAAGATCAAAAATCATGAATCTTATGCTTTATGTGATTTGGGTGCTAGTGTTTCCACGATTCCAAAAACTTTGTGTGATGTGTTAGGTTTCCGTGAATTTGATGATTGTTCTTTAAATTTGCATCTTGCGGATTCCACCATTAAGAAACCTATGGGAAGGATTAATGATGTTATTATTGTTGCAAATAGGAATTATGTGCCCGTAGATTTCATTGTTCTTGATATAGATTGCAATCCTACATGTCCTATTATTCTTGGTAGACCTTTCCTTAGAACGATTGGTGCAATTATTGACATGAAGGAAGGAAATATTAGATTTCAATTTCCATTAAGGAAAGGCATGGAACACTTTCCTAGAAAGAAAATTAAATTATATGAATCTATTATGAGAGCCACTTATGGATTGCATACCAAAGATCACAATACCTAGATCGATTCTTATTTTTATGCCTAGCTAGGGGCGTTAAACGATAGCGCTTGTTGGCAGGCAACCCAATTTTATTTTTGTTCCTTTCTTTTTGTTCATGTTTAGTAATAAATAAATCATCTATCCTCTGTTATGATTGTGTTTTTTCTGCTTTAACTAGTGTTTGTGCCAAGTAAAGCCTTTAGGATCTTCTTGGATGATTGTTGTTTGATCTTGCTGGAAAAAACAGAAAGTATGCGCTCACGAGAATAATTTTCATTTTTTACCAGAGAGCGATAAAATACCAATTCCAACTGTAGTAGATAATATACAAATTACCCTGGTCGTCCTAATTTGGTAGAATTTTCGATTTACAGAAGTATTCGAAACCTACAGATTGCTACCGACTGTTCTGTTTTTCGTGTGTTGTTTGCTTATGTTGATCTTGTTGTTTGCTTATGTTGATGAACCATATAGAAGTTGGAATACAGTAGGTTTAACACCAATATAAATAAAGAATGAGTTCATTACAGTACCTTAAGGTGGTGGTTTGTTTTCCTATACTAACGGAGCTCATGAGATTTTCTGTTGAGTTTTGTGTTGTGGAGTTTTCAAGTTTTTGGGTAAAGATTTGATGGATTATGGAATAAGGAGTGGCAAGAGCCTAAGCTTGGGGATGCCCAAGGCACCCCAAGGTAAAATTCAAGGACAACCAAAAGCCTAAGCTTGGGGATGCCCCGGAAGGCATCCCCTCGTCTTCGTCTATCGGTAACTTTACTTGAGGCTACATTTTTTATTCACCACAAGATATGTGTTTTTGTTGGAGCGTCTTGTATGATTTGAGTCTTTGCTTTTTAGTTTACCACAATCATCCTTGCTGTACACACCTTTTGGGAGAGACACACATGAATCGGAATTTATTAGAATACTCTATGTGCTTCACTTATATCTTTTGAGCTAGATAATTTTGCTCTGGTGCTTCACTTATGTTTTTTAGAGCGCGGTGGTGGTTTTATTTTGTAGAAATAATTGATCTCTCATGCTTCACTTATATTATTTTGAGAGTCTTTTATAACAGCACGGTAATTTTCTTTGGCTATAAAATTAGTCCTAATATGATAGGCATTCAAGATGGTTATGATAAAAACTTTCATATAGATTGCATTGAATACTATGATACTTTATAGATGTTTTGAGATATAAAGGTGGTAATGTTAGAGTCATGCTAGTTGGGAAATTGTGAAATTGAGAAATACTTATGTTAAAGTTGGCAAGTCCCGTAGCATGCACGTATGGTAAATGTTGTGTGACAAATTTGAAGCATGGGGTGTTCTTTGAGTGCTTTCCTTATGAGTGGCGGTCGGGGACGAGCGATTGTCTTTTCCTACCAATATATCCCTCTAGGGGCATGCGTAGTAGTACTTTGCTTCGAGGGCTAATAAACTTTTGCAATAAGTATATGAGTTCTTTATGACTAATGTGAGTCCATGGATCATATGCACTCGTGCCTTTCCGCAATTTGCTAGCCTCTATGGTACTGTGCATTGCCCTTTCTCACCTCGAGAGTTGGTGCAAACTTCGCCGGTGCATCCAAACCGCCTGATACGATACGCTCTATCACACATAAGCCTCCTTATATCTTCCTCAAAACAGCCACCATACCTACCTATTATGGCATTTCCATAGCCATTCCGAGATATATTACCATGCAACTTTCCACCGTTCTGTTTATTATGACAAACTCCATCATTGTCATATTGTCTTGCATGATCTTGTAGTTGACATCGTATTTGTGGCAAAGCCACTTTCATAATTCTTTCATACATGTCACTCTTAATTCATCGCATATCCCGGTACACCGCCGGAGGCATTCACATAGAGTCATATTTTTGTTCTAGTATCGAGTTGTAACATTGAGTTATGAGTAAGTAAAAGTGTGATGATCATCATTATTAGAGCATTGTCCCATGTGAGGTGAAATAAAAAAAGGAGGCCAAAGAGGCCCAAACAAAAAATGAGAGAAAAAGAGAGAAGGGACAATGTTACTATCCTTTTTCCACACTTGTGTTTCAAAATAGCACCATGATCTTCATGATAGAGAGTTTCTTATTTTGTCACTTTCATATACTAGTGGGAATTTTTCATTATAGAACTTGGCTTGTATATTCCAATGATGGGCTTCCTCAAAATGCCCTAGGTCTTCATGAGCAAGTAAGTTGGATGCACACCCACTTAGTTTCTTTTGATGAGCTTTCATACACTTATAGCTCTAGTGCATCCATTGCATGGCAATCCCTACTCCTCAAATTGACATCAATTGATGGGCATCTCCATAGCCCGTTGATTAGCCGTGTCAATGTGAGACATTCTCCTTTTTTGTCTTCTCACATAACCCCCATCATCATATGCTATTCCACCTATAGTGCTATATCCATGGCTTGCGCTCATGTATTGCGTAAGGGTCGAAAAGGCTGAAGCGCGTTAAAAAGTATGAACCAATTCTTGGCTTGTCGTCCGGGTTATGCATGATGGGAGCATTTTGTGTGACGAAAATGAAGCATGGCCAGACTATATGATTTTTTAGGGATAAAGTTTCTTTGGCTATGTTATTTTGATAAGACATAATTGCTTGGTTAGCATGCTTGAAGTATTACTATTTTTATGTCAATATTAAACTTTTATCTTGAATATTTTGGATCTAAACATTCATGCCACAATAAAGAGAATTACATTGAAAATTGTGTTAGGGAGCATTCCACATCAAAAATTCTGTTTTTATCATTTACCTACTCGAGGACAAGCAGGAATTAAGCTTGGGGATGCTTGGTACGTCTCCAACGTATCTATAATTTTTGATTGTTCCAAGATATTATATTATCTGTTTTGGATGTTTAATGGGTTTTATTATACCTTTTTATATTATTTTTGGGACTAACCTATTAACTGAAAGCCCAGTGCAAATTGTTGTTTTTTTTGCCTATTTCAGTGTTTCGTAGAAAAGGAATATCAAACGGAATCCAAACAGAATGAAACCTTCGCGAGGATCGTTTTTGGAACAAATGCAACCCAGGAGACTTGGAGTGGACGTCAAGCAAGCAGCAAGGAAGCCACAAGGCAGGAGGGAGTGCCCCCCACCCTCGTGGGCACCTCGCACCTCCACCGACCTACTTCTTTTGCCTATATATATACTCTTATACCCTGAAACCTTCGAGGGGAGCCACGAAACACCTTTTCCATAGCCGCAACCTTTTGTACCCGTGAGATCCCATCTTGGGGCCTTTTCCGGTGATCTGCCGAAGTGGGATTCGATCACGGAGGGATTCTAGATCAACACCATAGCCTCTCCGATGATGTGTGAGTAGTTTACCACAGACCTTCGGGTCCATAGTTATTAGCTAGATGGATTCTTCTCTCTCTTTGGATCTCAATACAAAGTTCTCCTCAATCTTCTTGGAGATATATTCGATGTAACTCTTTTTGCGGTGTGTTTGCCGAGATCCGATGAATTGTGGGTTTATGGACTTGATTATCTATGAATATTAATTGATTCTTTTCTAAATTCTTATATGCATGATTTGATATCTTTGCAAGTCATCGAATTATCGGTTTAGTTTGGCCTACTAGATTGATCTTTCTTGCGATGGGAGAAGTGCTTAGCTTTGGGTTCAATCTTGTGATGCTCGATCCCAGTGACACAAAGGGAAACGACACATATTGTATTGTTGCCATTGAGGATAAAAAGATGGGGTTTATATCATATTGCTTAAGTTTATCCCTCTACATCATGTGATCTTGCTTAATGCGTTACTCCGTTCTTATGAACTTAATACTCTAGATGCATGCTGCATAGCGTCGATGTGTGGAGTAATAGTAGTAGATGCAGAATCGTTTCGGTGTACTTGTCACGGACGTGATGCTTATATTCATGATCATTGCCTTGGATACCATCGTAACTATGCACTTTTCTATCAATTGCTCAGCAGTAATTTGTTCACCCACCGTAATGCATGATATCTTGAGAGAAGCCACTAGTGAAACCTATGGCCCCCAGGTCTACTTTACACAATTCTAGTTTACTATTTACTTTGCAATCTTTATTTTCCAATCTATACCACAAAAATACCAAAAATATTTATCTTATTATCTTTATCAGATCTCACTTTTGCAAGTGGCCATGAAGGGATTGACAACCCCTTTATCTTGTTGGTTGCAAGGTTCTTATTTGTTTGTGCGGGTACTAGGCGATTTACGTGTAGTCTCCTACTGGATTGATACCTTGGTTCTCCAAAACCGAGGTAAATACTTACACTACTTTGTTGCATCACGCTTTCCTCTTCAAGGGAAAACCAACGCATGCTCAAGAGGTAGCATCGTCAGGGAGCGCCATCCCGCCGACGGCGTCACCGTCGGCCGTGTCGTTGGCCTCGGTCGCAGGATCGACGGGGCCATCGGTTGGAGGTGCAGGCTCAACGGCGAGGAACTTCTTCAACAGGTCTTCCACCTGGCCCTCCACAGCTGCAGTAGAAGCTACGCAACGCTCCTCCTCCACGGGCTCGAGCAGCTCGCCGAGGTTGGCGTTGGGGTTGCGAAGATGTAGGTGGCTGAAGACGCATGTCAGGGCCGAAGAAGAAAGAGCTCAGGCTTCCCCTCCACCATGGGGCCGATCCCGTCGACGACACCCTCAAGCGCCATGACAAGATAAGGAAGTAGCTGGGCGGGGCCTTCGTCGTCCATCGCCTGCGGCTTCTCCAAGCCCTTCTCGTAGAGTGCCCGCAGCGCCTCGCAGGATCTCCCCTCAAGGGACTTGAAGGCCGTGCGATCCTCTGTCAGAACCTTCGCTTTGGCTTCCAGCTGGGCCTTCTCTGCCTCCACCTCCTGCACCAACTTCTCCAGGCGGCCACACTCTGCGGCCTACGCCCTTGTCAGCTGCTCCAATTCGGCGTCACGACCGGTGATGGTGTCTTCTCGGGCCTTCATCGTCTCCTCCTCCGCCTTGCGACTGCAAGCCTTGGCCGCGTGCTCATTGCGCATGGCCTCCAGCTCGGCCCCCATCGACCGGCAGCGCCCCTTGGCCGCCTCGGCATCCTTCAGCGCCACCTTGTGGGCGGCCACAGCTTGTTCGGCGGCCCGCTCGCCCTCTTCGGAAGCTGCCACGGCCTGGCCCAATGCTGCCCTGACAGACGTATCGGAATGCAGCCAACTCGAGATCAGCTCTAGGCGCCCCGCGCACCAGGCGGCGGTCGGCGCCTTGAAGGTCACCTCGAAGCCGTGCTAGTGCGGAAAGGGCCTCCTCCAAGGCGTCGGGTGGAGCGAAAGGATCGCGAGACAATGGTTCGACCGAAGGAGGAGACTACGCCGTTACAAACCTGTGAGCTGATGATGGTAGGAAGAGGAGCTGGGGGCTCCTGAACCTTGTCCGCATTGACATGCGAGCTGGGGATGGGCGCCTCCAGAGCCGGTTTGGCTGAGGAGATCGACTTCTCCTGAGGATGGTCCACTGGGCCTCGCGAGGACGATCGAGCAGGAGAAGTGTAGGTGCATTCACCGCCTTTCTACACCGGAGGGGGTGCAGCCAGGCCAGGCTGCTGGGCTCGCAAGGATGTGGCCGCCCCCTCTCTCTTCTTCTTTTCTAACAGCGTTGGCCTGATAATGCAAGAGGAGAACATAAGGAAGCAACAACGGAAGAGGGAGCAAAAACAAAGTCAGGGCGAGGTGCTTACTGGTCCATGGCGCCAAAGTCCCGTGGCCTCCTCAGGAGCGCGGAGCCCAAGGGCCTCGCGGTCTGGGGCGCCGGTACGTGGGCTCCAGGAGCAGATGAAGAAGCAGTAGCCGACCTAGCAGCAACACCTGACAGCGCCAGGGCAGGAGCATCGCCCCGGGAGACCAGTGCCGACCTGCTCTTCGTCGGAACCAGAGCCGGCGACTTCTTTGAGGGGGTGACCTTGGGCTTGTGGTGACCCCAGTAGGGGGCAGACCTCCCTCACCGGGTGGTCGCCGGCATCATCATCGTCAGGCAGGGCACGGAGGAGATCGGCCTTGCACGGAGGGGAGGTCTCCCCGATCCCCTACGGGGTCACCTCCGAGTCCTGCTCCTCCTCCCCGTCAAAGTCGCCGAAGGACACCATCACCAGAGCCGTCACCACATGGGCCTTAGAGGGCACCGGTGGCACGAGCCCACGCCCATCAAAGACAGGCATGGCGGCGGCAACCTTCGCTCCGTCGGGGCGGCGATACAGAGGAACAAAGGTGTCTGGAGGGTACCCCTGGTCGCCCCCGACCAGGGAGCGGAGAACCGTGCCCAGTTCCTCGTCGGACAAGGCCTCTGGACGCAGGCGGAGGTCATCATCCTTGTCCCCGAGCTTCCACAAGGGGCACGAGTGCGCCTGGATCGGAGCCACGTACTGCGACATGAATTCCTTGATGATCATGGCCCCCGTCAGCTTCTCCGCATTTGGATCGTCAGGCTTCAGATCGGCAGTCATCTTCTCCAGCACACACTCCACCTGGGGGTCGGGGAGCTTTGCGCAGAACCACCCATCATGAGACGCGGGCATTCCCGTCGGCAACACTAGCGGGGGTGGGAGCACTTGGCATCCATCAGGACCCACTTGCTCCTGAAGCCCTCGGCCTTCTTCCCAGCCTTCGAGATCTTGTTGGTCTTGTTAGCCGCAATGAAGTTGGCGCACCCCGGGCAATGGGCGTCCTTGATCCGGAGATAGAAGAAGTGGCGCAGCAGCGCCATGGACGGCATCACCCCGACGTATGCCTCACAGTAGAATGCGAAGATTGACAGAAGGAGGAAAGAGTTGGGATGAAGATGGAGGGCATGCAGCTTGTAATGGTTGAGGACGGATTAGAAGAAATCAGAGAAGGGGGAAACCAATCCCGTGACAATGCTGCTCATGAAGAAGGGATAGAAGGTGCTGCCTGAGGCCCCCGGCTGGGCGGAGCCAACCGGGAGCGCGGTCTTCCTCTTCTCGTCGCTGCCTCTGCCATCATCAGGAGCGTGGCGGCGAGGTTCTTCTCCGAGACGCTAGGCGCGCTCAGGGCCAGCTCATACCAGGAGGGCGGAAGGGTGGCCTTTGCCTTCCTGGGCGCCATCGATGGCGGACTTGGAGGAGGATTAGTGCAGATCTGGAGGCTTGTGAGCGAGGAGCGGGAAAGGGGATCTGGAGCAAGACGAAGGCAAGCAATGAAGATAATGTGGCGCGCGCCAGCCTTTTGTCAGTCGGGCAGTTGCCGAGGCAGGGTGGGGAAGCGGAGATGCCCACGTCCTGTCAATCGCCACGCGTCAATCAAGGCCGCATGCTATTAGGGCCCACGGTGCTCCGCAGTTGACCCTTGGCTTTGCCTCGAAGCCAAGTACGAGCGTGCCTTGGGCCCGGGGACTACTGTCGGCATTCTGGGAATGGGGGTCCCCAGACTTGCCTGCCTGCGGCCCAGGGTGTGGCTCATCCAGCGGCCTTGTACGTCCCATCTTCATCAGCAAACACTCAAGACCCTTGCGAGGGGCCAAGCCTCGCGTGGACCTTTTGCTTTCTGCCGTTTCTCGGGCCCGGTGTCAGTAAGATGCAAGAATGACGTGTGAGTTAGTGGGGGTGCTTGCTGGCGGACACACAAGAACTCCTCAGGGGTAGCCTCACTAGGCTGGCTCGCAAGGAGCGGAGAGATCAAGGCGAGGGGCACCTCACGAGGTTCACATGACGTGAGCCATGATGACCAAGGCCAGGCGGGCGCCAGCACGCCCAGAGTACCGGTTGCCTCTTTGGTGCTAAAGGGGCAGGCGCATACGAGGAGTCCCGAGGCATCAGTCAAAGGTTTCCATATTGGTGCAACGAGACTAAGACAAGCAGAACGGGAGGATGGAGGTCACCACGGAGCCCACGACGGTGTCACCACCAGAGCCTTTGGCAGGCGAAGACCGCCTTTTGTCAGGATAGATTGTACTAGATGTCCCCCTTAAAATTGGCCATTCTGGGATCCCTTCCCGCCTAATATTTGGGAAGAGGACCCGGGCCTCTATATATAGGACTAGCCACCCCATAGGAAGGGGGACGGACCCATCTCATCAAGATCGGATCTTGGACGGAGGATCTCATATGATCGAGGACTGATCTGGAACGGATCATTCAGGTTATTCCCAACCACACAAGCTCATCGAGCTCGAGAACGCATCTCCTCATGAGGTTGTTCTTCCCTTGTACTTGTTCAGCCCCATCCTGCAAGGCAATCCACCACCCCACACTGGAGTAGGGTATTACACCGCAACGGTGGCCCGAACCAGTATAAACTCTTATGTCCCTTGTTCCGCGGGTTCGGTGAGCTAGGCCTTGAGATCGTGGTGAGAGTGTGAGCTAGAGGGAGAGAGATCTTCATGCGCACCCCAGAGTTCAAACCTCAAGGGTTTTGCCGGAACCCATAATCCAACAGTTTGCTCACAAAATCCCTATGCGTAGGAAGTGGTTGAGGCTTAAATGTTCTAGTCATATGCTTCATGATGCTCCCATTATGTTTCAATTCTTTAATTTTATGTGAGCATCATTGGAATCATCATGCCTAGCTAAAAAGGCATTAAAAAGCGCTTGTTGGGAGGAAACACAACATTTCTACCTACTATTTTTGTGTGTTAAAATGATTAAAATAAAGTGCCAAGTCAAGCATTTGGGATAGTGTGGATGATACTTGACTTGATTATGTGCAAAAACAGTAACTTTTGCAACCAGTGCAGAAATTCCAATATTTCACTAGAACGTGATTTTGATCTGAAATTCTTACACGTGATTATATACAAATTGTCTAAGGTGTCCTAGTTTTTTAGAATTTTTGGAGTTACAGAAGTATGGTGTTTGTTCAGATCATTATAGACTATTCTATTTTTGACAGATTCTGTTTCCAATGCATAGTTTGTTTGTTTATAGTTTCTATGGCTTATATTGATCAATATAAATTATAGAATGATAAAGTATAGTATGAGTTGTGCGACAACAGTTATGAGTCTTGTCTTGACAGTACTAGATTGAATGATTTATACATTATCATACTAACCTATCTCACGAAGTTCCGTTAAGTTTTGTGTGACTCAAGTTTTCAGGTTTTTGGTGAGATATCGACATGAGGAGAATAAAGAGTGGCAGGACACTAAGCTTCTGGATGGACAAGGCACCATAAGGTAATATTAAATGAAGACTCAAGTGTTTAAGCTTGGGGATGCCCCGGAAGGCATCACCTCTTTAGTCTTCAACATTATCTATAACCTCACATGGAACTATATTTTTGTTCGTACATGATATGTATTTTGCTTGGAGCGTCATTTTATTTTGTTTGTATTTGCTTGTTGTTATTTATAATTATGTTTTGTATCATTTATTTGAATAAAAGTGTCAAGTATAGCCTTCACCATTCTTTGATTGCACGTCCATGAGTTGTTGTTTCAAAACAAAAAGTTTTTCGTTATTGCTTGAAATCTCCAGGAAAGTAAGAATGTGATAAAAATCTTTAAATTTTGACACAATAAGCTATGATAAATTTTCTACAGTGTGGTGAATTTTTTTCAAAATTGTTTGAGTTAAATAAGTATGGATTTTGATTCACCCTTTGCATTTGTTTAGGCATATTGCTGTTATGATTACATCATTTTCATATGTTTGCTTGTTTAATGATTCTATTTGAGGATAGGAGTATTAAAAATGCAAAGGCATTTAGTATGAAATGTTTAATTACAATTTTAGTAATTTGTTACAGTAGAGAATGATAAGGTTTTGAGTTGATTTATACTAACTTATCTCACGAGTTCTTGTTGAGTATTGTGTGGATGAAGTTTTTAAGATTTAGGAGAAGCCATGATATGAGAGGAATTGAGGAGACACAAGCGCTTAAGCTTGGGCATCCCAAGTTAGTATTTCAATAAGTCTCTGTTGGAAATATGCCCTAGAGGCAATAATATAGTGGTTATTATTATATTTCCTTAATCTTGATAAAGGTTTATTATTCATGCTAGAGTTGTATTGACCGGAAACTTAAATACATGTGTGGATACTTAAACAAATATCGTGTCCCTAGTGAGCCTATACTAGACTAGCTCGTTGATCAAAAGATGGTTAAGGTTTCCTAACCATAGGCATGTGTTGTCACTTGATAACGAGATCAAAATAGTAGGAGAATGATGTGATAGATATGACCCATCCGTTAGCATATGCATATGATCGTTCAATTTATTGCTACAGCTTTCCTAATGTCAAGTACATATTCCTTTGACCATGAGATCATGCAATTCCTGGAAATCGGAGGAATACCTTGTATGTTATCAAACGTCACAACGTAATTGCATGATCATAAAGGTGCTCTACAGGTATATCCAAAGGTTTCTGTTGAGTTGGCGTGAATCGAGATTGGGATTTCTCACTCCGTATGACGGAGAGGCATCTCTAGGCCCTCTCGATAATAGACATCACAAGAAGCTTGCAAGCAAAGTGACTAAGGAGTTAGTTACAAGATGATGTATTACGAAACAAGTAAAGGAGACTTGCCGGTAATGACATTGAACTAGGTTTAGAGATACCGACGATCGAATCTCGGGCAAGTAACATACCGGCAAACAAAAGAAACTACGTATTTGTCATAAAAGTTTGACCGATAAAGATCTTCATAGAATATGTAGGAACCAATATGGGTATCCAGGTTCTGCTATTGGTTATTGACAGGAGAAGCGTCTCGGTCCTGTCACTACAAAAAAAATACACTTCCGTGATGATACGTCTTTGTCACAGTAGGTCACGTTTTCTGTCATGCATGTACATCCATGACAAATTTATGACAGAATCAAGATAGTCATACATGTGCTGTCGTAGAAGTGTTCCATGACATTACCAAAATTATCATCACGGAAGTGTCCACTTCCATGACGATAAATTACGCGTCACAGAAGTGCTTTCGTCAAGGGTGACCGACACGTGGCATCCACCGTAACGGAACGCCGTTAAGCTATCGGGTCCGGCTTTGGATCCGATAACCCGTTAGCAGCCTGGACCAATGGGGATTTTCCATGTGTAAAATTCTGATTGGCTGACGGAAACACGTGTCAGCTCCGCGTTGGAACAGGTGTCACTCATCCAATGGGCGAGATGCGCCTATGATATGTTGACACGTGGACCGGCCCAAAAGTGGCCCATAAAGTTTAAATGGGTTGGCCCAGCAAAAGGCCCACAAGATTTTGCGGTCCATAATGGGCTGCCCTAGCAAAAGGCCCACGAGATTTTGCGTATCATAATGGGCCGGCCCAGCTAAAGGCCCACGAGATTTTGCGGGCCATAATGGGCCGGCCCAGCTAAAGGCCCACAAGATTTTGCAGACCATAATGGGCCAGCCTAGCTAAATGCCCAACATTCTCAGTTAAGGCCCGTACGGCTAGTGTCAAATCGGCCTGTCAACGGCCTGTCCTAAACTTGTCATCATCGCTGCCCATGGTCACTTCTGGACCATTAACAGTCCGCTAAGTATATGGGCCGAATTACGGTCCGGTGTATTTCCAGCCTGTTAAAGGTCCTGCTTCATTTGGGCCCATTTACAGGCCATTGAAACTTTCGGCCCATAAACGACCGTGAAGGATTTGGGTCATATTCGTCCATGTCTGACATTCGGCCTGTTAGAGGCCCACTATAGATTTGGGCCACTTTCGGCCTGTTGTGATTTTCAGCCTGTTAACGTTGGACGAAATCCATGGGCCATATGTGGCCCAACGTCACATCGGGCCCATTAAAAGCCCATATAAAAATGATGATAATCTAGCCCGACCAAACTTTCGGCCTGTTAAAGGCCCATGTATTAGGTCGGCGCATTTACGGCCCGTCTGAATTTCGGCCTGTGAAAGATCCGCATCGTAAATGGGCCACCATTTCAGCCTGCTAAGACCAGTGGGTTATTTGGCACAATTAGGGCCCAATCTCACTTTCGGTCTTTTAAAGGCCCATGTTTTTTATGGGCTCGAGATATTTACACCTCTAAACGTCCTATTGTTACTGAGGGCCCAAATTATGTTTAGGCCTGTTAAAGGCCCACTATGGGCAGAGGCCTACCAGAAAAATATGAAATCTTATGCTGATTTAGGCCCAGATATTTTTAGTGGGCTACATGCAAATTTTGTCCCATAATCATTTTAGCACAATTGGAATGGGCCCGACGAATGTTGGCATGTTGGGCTCCTACAAAGCTTTCGGTCGAATACATTACTAAGATAGACCTACACTATACAAAAATAGCGTCATAATTATTGCAACCTTTGGCAGCATCATAAATGATGTATCACAACAAAATAAATTCCAACCATACAACAAAAGGCCTGTTGGCATAAAGTTTACAGTCCTTGCAGATAAAAGCACCATCAGATGTATAGAAGCACAGATCATTTGACCTGAGTGCTAATGTTTCAGGCTGTAGAATCTGATGGAGCAACACGATCTTCACCTTTTTTCCGCCATTGCTCTTGAACAACGAAGCGAATGTCTGATAGTTTGGTTTCAAAACCGTTCATATCTTGACGACATTTGTCAACCACTATTCTTGTTTCCAAAACGACGTCCATTAGGGATTGGACTTGTGTCTGGAGCACAGATATATCACTCTATCTAGCAGGAAGATTTTGTTTAGTAGGCGATTTGGATGAGGTTACCTTGACAACCAACCCAGAATTACGCAGGAAGGTACTTTTGCACTATTAGTGGAGAGATACTGACACACTGCAACAAGAGGTGACATTGTGCCTGTGGTAGCCTCATCATCTTCAGGTGGTTGTGGTTGTTCAATCATTTTTTCCATAGCTTCCTAAAAGTTTGAACTTGTAGATTAGTGTACCAGATAAGTTACTAATGAGACAAAAACAAACAAAGTAGGTTACACATTTATACATAACTTATTTTGGTGAACTAGTGTAATACATTAGCATGTATTGTAGTGCCAACTACATAATAAAATCACTTTCGGAACATATGTCCATGTAGCATGCCTACTGTATTGTCTATTTCCTCACATTCGTTGACATATAAGGAGAAAGAGACATGGTTTAAAGTAGGATGAACATAGTATGACATCATTCATATCATGGGCAAACCGATATAAAACAAACAAGCTATTTTATCATTGTGTGCGCGCGTGAACATAACAACAAGAATACAGATGAAGACCAAAAGAATATCCTTCATCTCTTTTAAACCATGTAAGGTGAAATGATACATTAAGACAACTGTGTATAAAAGTGAATAGAGTAAGTGACATTGGCTGCAAACCAAGTAGTTAAATGAACACATCACGGTAACAATCAGTTCAAAGGCAGGAGGAGTAAGGACTTACAACAGCGGCTTGAACCGGTGTGCTCATGCCCTTCATCTTGCTAGTGTGGCAATCCTTGAAGATTTGCACTGCATTCGGTTCAGGTTCTTTTTGGTCCGCACAAGCTTTCCTCTGTATTTGGAACAAGTCAATATAGATACGATAATATGGCACAAAAAAAAGAAGTAGCAGCTATTTACAAGAGCCTCGCAGTGTGCAATATAGCTACGAGATCCTGTTGTCTGTTGGAATTTCACTTTAGAACGGTTGGTCTTGTTCTTCAAACAGTTAGCCTAGAAGAAGATACACTTGTAAGGCACATACATAAATACAAGTTCAATATGTGGTCTGATCAAATACATATAGCCTACCTGATACTTTGGATCAGACCAGTGTTTAACAAGGGTTGTCCAGTCTTCATCTGTAATATATTCCACTGGAGATGTTTGGGCGATTTCATTGTTAGCCTTGCCTTCAAAGTGAGATTTTCTAAGGTGGTACCGATACTGTCACAGAGCAGATTGAGAAACATGAGTGCATGCTTGTTTAGTTGCATCATCTTTCGGATCCAACTTGAACCTCATCTATTGAAAAAAGAATGTGAGTCTTATTAGGAGGAAGCTAGAAAGTATGGGACAGAGCAAGACAATATTACTAATTGCGATGAATTACATTACTTACGGATAAATGGTCAAGGAAGGTGTTAAACTGGGTATTGTCTTTCTCATTCCTGTACTGGATCCACGTTGGGAGGATACGTGCATGACACCTAACGGCAATGGCTGCCTCTGATACTAACTTGGATGATTCTGTAGCATCACGTGGCCTTTTTAAAGCTGCCTCAAAATGGATCTCCATTCTTCCTCCTTTAGATTTTGTTAATCTGTCAAGCATTATCCCTGATGTCTGTTTCCGCTTGCATCGTGGTGCTAGTTCAACAACGAATATGGAAAGTGTTAGTGTACATCAAACTGTGAGAGTACATATAAAGGAGCATGCAACTGCAACTTGACTCGGTCAGGTACCGTCTTGGTGTTGATGCTCATGAGGTTCATCTGATCTTGCCAAGTCCTGTTGTGTCAGCAGTGCTTCGGAAGTAGTGTTAGGTGTGAAGGCAGCTTGGGAACTGGCCAGTTCCGGAGCAAATGAACGAGTAAATCGTTGAGATGCTGGTACAGTTGAAGCAGATGCTGCAGCTAGTGGAGCAGGTGATACTGTGTTTGTAGAATTAGCCGGTGAACTTGGACCTTCTACTGAACTATAAGTACCAGCAGAATCTGGACGGCAGATCATTTTCCGTTTCTCCCAACGAGTAACAACACTCCCTACTATATTATTTTCCTTGCTCTTTTTGACTTTGCCATGTGAAGCCGTACCCACAACACAAAAGAATAAAAACGCTCTTCAGAACTCATTGATGCATGATACAGGCAAGCAATACTTTGATGTAAAACAACCGTATGAGGATGGAATATGTAAGAAAAACAGGATGGCATGACAGATTCACAGCTACGATGTGTAAACTAAGAAAAAGGATTTTCAAGAAAATAGAAGTAATGCAAGCTAGACACCATATGAAAGATGCAACCAATATTACTCTGCTAAGTTAAAAGTGTCTTGTCATAAGTGGCAATTCGAAAAATTAGAAGCAGTACAACATAGAAATCAATGCAAGATGCAACCACTATCAAACTGCCATGTTAAAAGCGTCCAATCATGAGTGACTGATGCGGGATACACAACAGCAGTACTTTGATGGAAGAACATGGTATGATAGATAGATGTAGTGTATTCTAGACACAGAACGCCATGTCATATGCACATGTATAATGTATAAACTCAGCAGGTGCAATTTAATCAAAATAGAAGAAATACAGGCTAGACAACATATGCAACATGAAACCAATTATCACACTGTCAACTTAGAGCAAGCACCTGCGATGGTGGAGTACGGGAGATGAACTCATCATGTAGACTTGGGACTTCAACTTCATTAGCAATAGTAGTGGCAAATCTAGAGAGTCTCTGTTTGCATCGGTGCGGAGGACCACCAACATCCCCTAACTTACTCCTTTCCTTCCTATTTTCTGATATTGCCTTATGAAGTCAAAACCACAAGAAGATGAATAAAATTAGCTCTGCATAACTGGTTGATGCATGATACAGATGAACACTACTTTGATGTAAGGCAAGCGCATGATAGGGGGATGGAATATATACAAAAAAAGACAGCATTTCATATTCACACGTACGATAGGAGGATGGAATATGTATGAAAAAACAGTAAGCGGAAGGCATTTCAACAAAATTAGAAGAAATGAAAGCTAGGCACCATATCAACATGCAACCAATATCACTCTATCAAGTAAAAAGTGTCTCGTCGTAAGTGCCATTTCAAGAAATTAGAAGCAGTACAAGCTAGAAGACAATGCAAGATGCAACCTACATCACAGTCCCAAGTTAAATGTGTCTTATGGGTAAGTGATCGTTGCAGGTATAAGTTGTAAGCTACGCAGATGCAATTCAACATAATCAGAATCAATACAAACTAGACATCATACGGAAAACACAACCACATATAATAGTTCCAAGTTAGAGAAAGCACCTGTGATGGTGGAGTAGGGGAGATGTGCTCATCATGTACACGTATGTTCTAGAAACAGGAACACGTGTCATATTCACAGGCATTATGTGTAAAGTAAGCAGATGCAATTCAACAAAGTTAGAAGCAATACAAGCTAGACATCATACGCAACATGCAACCACATATAATAGTGCCAAATTAGAGCAAGCACCTGTGATGGTGGAGTAGGGGAGATGTGCTCATCATCTACACAGCTACGCTGACTGTCTAGCCTTGCGTTGTCTTGCGAATCTTGTTGGGAGGATGGCAGAGTAGAATCTGTAGAGAACCTCCGTTTCAGTTGCTCGGAAGGACCACCATCATCTAATACCTTGCCAATTTCCTTCAGCTTTATTGATTTTGCATTGTGAGGTCAAACCGACAAGAAAAAGGAATATAATTCTCTCTTCAGAACTCATTCATGCATGATACTGATGAACACTACTCTAATGAAAGGCTAAGTCATGATACGAGGATGGAATATGTACGAAAAAATGGACGGCTTGACATATTCACACCTATGATGTGGTAACTAAGTAGAAGGCACTTCAACAAATTAGAAGCACTGCAAACTGGACACCATATGAAAGGTGCAATGAATATCACTCTGCCAAGTTAAAACTGTCTCGTCATAGGTGGCGTTCATCAAACTAGAAGCAATACATGCTAGAAATCATATTCAAGGCGCAAACCAATATCAAACTGCCAACTTAAAGGTGTTCCATCATAAGTGACTGATGCAGGATACAGAAGAAGAGTAGTTTCATGTAAGAACATGGTGTGATAGACAGATATAGTATGTACCAAAAACTGGAAAGCGTGTCATATTCACATGTATCATGTGTAAGCTAAGCAGATGCAGTTTACACTAATTAGGAGCAATACAAGCTAGACACCATACGCAACATGCAACCAGATATCACACTGCCAAGTTAGAGCAAGCACCTTGGATGGTGGAGTAGGGGAGCGGAGACTTGGACCTTGTAATGCACTATCAGTACAAGGAGAATCGGTACAGATGCTCCGTTTACGTTGCTGCAGAGGACCACCATCATGGCCTTCCTTACTCTTTTCCTTCCTCTTTCTTGATTTTGCCTTGTCAGGTCAAACCCACAAGAAAAAGGAATAAAATTTGCTCTTCAGAACTCATTGATGCATGATACTGACGAACACTACTTTCATGTAAGGCAGATGCATGATAGGAGGATGGAATATGTATGAAAAACAGGACGGCGTGACATATTGACATGTATGATGTGTAAAGTGTAAACTAAGCACAAGGTGCTTGAACTTGTTAGAGTCAATGCAAGCTAGAAACCATATGAAAGATGAAACCAATATCACTCTGCCAAATTAAAAGGGTGCCCTAACAAATGTATTTGACCAAATTAGATGCAATACATGGCAACAGGCTAGAAATAATATGCAATGTGCAACGAATAAAGGTGACTCATCGTAAGTGATTGATGCAGGATACAGAAGAGAGGTAGTTTCATGTAAGAACAAGGTTAACACATAGATGTAGTGTGTACCAAAAATAGGAAGGCATGTCATATTCACAGGTATAATGTGTAAACTAAGCAGATGCAATTGACCCTAACTAAAAGCATTACAAGCTAGACACCATATGCAACATGCAACCACATATCACATTGCAAAGTTAGAGCAAGCACCTGTGATGGTGGTGTGGGGGGATTGCGGTCATCAACTAGAGAGATACGTTGACTATCTTCATTTAGCCTTGCTGTTTCTTGAGAATCATGTGGGGAGGATGACACTGCACTCTTTAAACGAGTATGGCGTCTCACAGTAACCCACTCGGGTGACTGTCTCATCATAAGTGATTGACGAGGGATACAAAAGAGCATTAGTTTGATCTTTGATGTACGGACATGGTTAATAGACATATGTAGTATGTATCAAAAATCGGAAGGCATGTCATTATCAAAGGTATAATGTGTAAAGTAAGCGGATGCAATTTAACCAAATTGGAAGCAATACAAGCTAGACACCATATGCAACATGCAACCACATTTGACAGCGCGAAGTTAAAGCAAGCACCTGGGATGGTTGTGTGTGGCAATTGAGATCATCAATAGCAGAGCTACGTTTACTTTCTCCAACTACTGACACTGCATCCTTTAGAGCACTGAAAAGCTTAGTGCTTATCTTCGAATTACACTGGAGCGACTTCTGTCTTTTCTTTTCAACATTCATCAACACTGCGTCAGAGTTTGAAATACCCATGCATAAAAAACAATAGTGTGAGTATGGGTGAAGTGTGTGCACAATTAGTACAGTGTAAAGGTAGGAGATAGCAGGTCAGTGAGAAATAAATGGCGGGAGACATATGATAGCTCTACAACATGCATGGCACACTAAATTACTACAGGATTCCATGAAAATAACATTCGACTGAAAACAAATAGGTTAGTCCATTTTTTCTGCACCGTCCGATGTACAAAGAACGGGCAGATCGCCTTCATCTACCTCCAGCCAGTCAGTGTTGACGATCTTCCTCGAAACGGCAGCGACCACCGGCCCAGTCCCCTGCATGCGGTCTCCCCTCGACCTCACCGCACTGCCATGCTTGGCATCGCCCCCGGCCATCCATTCAAGCCCGGCCGACCTCCAGATTGGGCGCAAGAAACTCCTGCGCCCCACACCCCTATGATAGACACAGATGCGCTGCTTCCTCGGTGAACAGGCGAACTAGGTGCTCCGCGCGCCTAAGCGGGTGCTGCTTCTTTTAGTTGCGGTTCGACTGACCCTGAGTTGAAATCCAGGCGGGCTACTGACCTCTAGCAAAGTGAAATAGTAAAGGGAGGAAACCTTGTGCATTTAGTATCACGAAAAAGATGCAGCAAGAAGCGCTCAACTAGTTTATTTCTTGGGATGAATACGGTGTGAGCAGAGACGTAAGGTTTGCACGAATAAGGAAAGAGGAGTACCTCCTTATGCTGGCAGTGTTGTGTCCTCCTTTTGTTTTTCCAATGATCTTCTTGTGGTTCGCTTGAAATGAGAAGTTGTGGAGGACAGTGCAGCCTTGGATGAACCCATGGCCAAGTTGTTGAGTGTGGTGCGGTGGCCGTCTGTTGGCGGCGGGGAAGCAGATCCGAGGCGGTGAACGATGGCGTAGCGGGAACAGCTCCGGTGCAATGGACGGTTGCAACAATGGAGCGCCAGCAGTGAGGTGCAGGATGGCGTCGTCGAAGTACTTCTGGTACGGCACACGTCGGCGTCGGCATCATGGAGGCAGCTATACCTCGGCTTCACTTGCTAAGTCCTTGAGGGCATTGCGGTTGCGGTTGCGTTGGACGACGATGTCGGGGTACCGGCTCCGGCGTGATGGAGGAGGGTGGCGGTGGATTGGGTGCTATGGGGTGGAGGACGGAGGAGGCTGGGGTTTCCCGGCTGTTGGAGAGGGCGTTTTGGCGCCCACGGAGTATGAAGGGGGAAACGGAGGGAGGCGGGGAACTTAAGGGGGAACAACGTTTCGGTTTGGGACGCGCTTGTTTGATATTTGGGGAAAGTTACAAACTTTGCCCCCATCTAAAATTTCGGACATATTGCGGGTTGGGGGTAGGATAGTAATCTCAGGTGTCCTAAATGTGGGCGGGATAGATTTCGGCCGAGCGCATGGGTGTTTAGGCTCCCACGGCGTATGAATGCCTCTCGGAGGTGGTTGAGACTGGCGTCTTGGTGAAGTTACAAACCTACCCAGTTTAGACCTTTGGACATCGGGCCGATAGGCTACATGGGCCAGAGTCAGGACAATAATTTCCTACCACCAAACATTAGTCTCGCGCGGTTTCGAGTGACTAGAGGCCTATTTGGCGCTTCGTTCAATATTTGGGAGCAAAAGCATTAACGTTTTCAGTTCTCTTGAATTGAACATTCAGGATTTGTCAAACTTCACAAATCTTTACTCTTGAAAATCCTAAAGCTACAATTATTTTGGAATCGAGGTGGTACATTTGAATATACATTGTACACGAGTATATATTAAAAAATATGCAACTTACCTCAATTCATGCATGGTTCCAGATATAATCTCCTTGGTTGCAAAAAAAAGGTTAGACATGCGTTTGAATATATATAGCATGTTCAAATGCACAACAAAGATTTTTGCCCCCTTGTACATCTGATTTACAAATGCCATTATCTCGGGTTCAAATAGATGAATGCACTTCCTATGAATTCAAATCTTCGAAACCCTCTTTATGTTGAATTCGACATGTATTCAATTTCGTAGCTAGCAATTTGGAATGTATCCATGCAAGTGACAAATGTATAAAGTGCTTCACACTAACAACATGGAGTGCACTAATTAACGTTTATATATGAATTGCAAAAGCATCCATTGCATGTATTTCAAACCGCTCTCACTCTATGGATCGATAATATGAAATAAACACATGCACATGCTAGAATCAATAAAGTATGGGTGTCTGATAGACCAATTTTCATCCATACACAATTTGCAAAATTCATGATCTCATCCAAAAATAATAATGCCATTTATATTTTAATTTAATGCGTAGAACTACCTTTTACACGTAGATGCACTATGCCTCGGCCCGTTCTCACAAACGCGCTATATATCTCTCTATCTACCGCATACGTGCACACACTTTATATGCATCGGCATTTCTCTTTCACACATGCTCACAATCTCTCTCGGGGTGTCGGGGAGTCTCACGCACATGCTCTCTCTGTATCTCTCTCTCTTTCTGACTACTATGTACCACTCTTTTCACTAATCTCGGTTGGAAAACACTATTTATCTCACATGCATATATACACACGCACGGTCTCCACTAGCCCTCTATACGCATATATATATATATATGTGCCTACATGTCTCCCACACGCACATTATCTTTAGGCCTCTCTCGCACACATTGCCCCCCAGACACACCTCTCTCTTAGTAGTTGGCGGATATGATTCCATCATATCATTTGGTAGGATATCCCTGACTATTAGCCTGGATGGTAATACGAGGCAAAGTTTTACCCTAGTTCGGACCCTTGCAGTTGAGGAAAAAGCCTACTCCTGGTACTGTATACTGGTGATAGGGGTATGTACAAAGTACACGTGAATACCAGGCATTGTGCGTGTGTGTATAATATCAACGAACTAGCCCCCAAGCTTCTATAACATACTGGGGGGGCTAGGGTTAAAAATCATATATAGTCGGCTTATCACCAGTGGGGATAGAGTCCTCTGCGACTCTGGTAGCTAGGTTCGTGTTGTACGCCGAGTCCTCCACATGGGTCTTTGTATAATGCGTCTCGATCCAACGTATGTGGCATAGGATGGAACCGACCCATGAGTCCTCATGTTGACCCACCACAACTAGAAATGATGTGCCCACCACATCACACACGCAATCGGCCACTAAGAAAATAAGCATATACAATAGTAGAATGTTATACATGAAAGTTAATTGCATGGTGCATCCAAAAATATTTTTTCTGCATTGTAAATGTTTACATATTCTCCTAAAATATTAGTCATGGGAAAGATAAACGAAGGGCACATCTCTCCTTGTCTCCACCGGACATCCCCTCTTTCTACACCACTTTCACGTACGCACACAAACTATCTCTCGGCCCTCTAAAAGTATGCATGCCCACGACACATTCACGCATGACGGTCACTGTATTTCAAGCTAAAGCACTATACGGTCACTAGAGTTCAGAATATGCTCATTACGGTCACCGTATACATTCTCGTGGTGATCATACGATATCTAGCTCACGATACATCTCCATATTTTCTTGATGACACTGACGGACTTTGCATTTGATGCGTGCTCTGTATTTTGTTGACAACACTTACGGTCATTGTATTTGAAGCACAAGCACGATATGGTCACTGGACTTCAGAATAAGCTCATCACGGTCACCACATACATTATGTCGTGCTAACCAACATGTGGTTGGATGGTTAGGAGGACAGTGGGTTCTCGAGCCCACCAGGGTTAAAGTCCCGGTGCTCGCATTTATCCTGGGTTAATTTCAGTATTTTCCGGCGATGTGCGTTCAATGGGAGGAGATGTTCCACTCGACTACGAGGCACCTATGGTGACTTCGTAAAATCTCAGGATCATATGCTGGCTCACTCTCTCGAAGGTGCTCATAGGGGTAGGGTGTGCGTGTGTGTGCTTATAGCGGTGAGTGCTTGCGCGTATATATGAGCCCTTGCGTATGTACCGTGTTAAAAAAATACATGTCATGATTATACGGTCACTGGCTGTAACATCCCAAATTTTCAATTTGGAATGTTATACATTAGATCATCATTGCATATCATATTTTATTGCTTTTCTGGTTGATCCTAGAAATTCTACGTAACTCAAGGACCCTCGGAGAGAGTTGGGGATTTCTTTATTTTCATATTTGAGTTTTCTCAAATTTTGAAATAGGAATCATTTGATTTTATTTATTTTATCTTCAATTATTTCTATTATCAAAATATGAGAGAGGGAATAAAATGACTTTCCCAAAATAAAGAAATATTGAGGATTTAATAAAAAAATCAAATAAGATTTTATTTTGGTTGTATTTGCTATTTTATTTGAATTTAGGAAAAATTGCTCGTTTTCAAAAAATTGCATTTAGAGCCAAAAATATGTTCATCCTGTTCTAAATATTTTATTTAGACGGCAAAAATTTGTTTTGGCATTTTTAGATTTTTATTTATTCTTTTCTAGATTTTTTTAGGCGCAGCGAAATTGTTTAAAAAAAACCCCGCGCCCGACTGGGCCAAGGGCCCAGCCGAGCAAGCCGGCCCAGCCAGCCGCCGCCGTCTCCAGCTGGATTGGGACCGGAGTCCCGATCGCTGTCGCTGCTGTGTCCGGGGAGGACACGCCTCCCGAGGCCGACCCCTCCCCCAAGTCGACCTCCCCCGCCCCCTTTATAACCGCTGCCACCACCCTGCAACCCCACACCGCCGCCCCGCCGCCGCCGCACGCCGCCTGCCGCTTGCAGCGCCCCGCGCCGCCCGGAGCCGCCGCCCCACCACCTCGCGCCACCCGCCGCCCTGCTGGAGCCCCGCCGGAGAGCCACCGCCGCCGAGGTAGCCGCCGGCCGGTTTTTGAGAAAAAAACCGATTCGGTTTTTTTAAAACCCTACTTTCCTTTTTTAATAAATAGATCGGTTTGTTCCGGTTTATTTATTTTGCGAGCGCCCGTTCGTTCGTTCATTTTGACGAAGGCATTTTTCATTTAGTTTCTATTAACGAACGTTCGTTCGTTAATTGTTCGTCGTTTTTCTTTTTCTCGGATTAAATCCGCGGTTTTTCTGATCGCGATCTCTGATCCGATGTTCGTTCTAGTTTATCTTTTCGCTCGTTTATCAGAATCAGGCGATTCAAGCGCCTGGAGTTTTGTCTCGAAACCCTCTGTTTAACCAACTCAAACAAGTTTTTGCCACTGTAAAAATTGCCTTAGATCCAGAATAGTAAATGAAGCTTGTTCCTTTTCTCGTTTGTCTTTCGTTGCTTCGTTCGTTTTGATTCTTTTTGCCAACGGGAGTTCTTAAAAAAGTTGAACTTTCTGGTTAGATCTCTTGTTCGAGTTTTACCTGTGCATTAGTTGAATACTTATTGTGTGCTTGTTTGTTTGCGATAGAGTACCCGGAGTGCGCCGCTTGCTACTTCTAATTGCTAGGTTTCCCGGATCATCAGCAAGGCAAGTAACACTTTGATCATACCTCCTACTACCTAGTTTTATTGCATTAGATCAATCCTCACACATTGCATGATTAGGATCTAATTAAATTGTGGGTTTGGGGAGTAGTTGAGGTAGAACCTATTACCTGTTTATTATCAAACCTTTGGGAGTTACTCTACGTTTGCTTATTATTGCTATGCTATGCTAGTAGACGTGGATTGGGTGAGTGTATCCATGACAGATGTGAGCTTTGTTAATTAATGGTTTATTTAAGGTGGCAACCTAAACACACATCTGGGTGGATTGAGGCACCTGGGTATTCGAGCGATTGCCTGTTTTCTTTTGGACCGCCACCCAGGCTCAAAGGGGTCATGAGATTATTCATACTAGAAACTTCCGTGTGCAGCCACAAGCTACTATGGGCTCTAGCATAGTTGACTAAGTCGTGCGAACTCTTACAGTGGTAGACTAGCAGATGTAGGGGATGTAGGTTGGTACGGTCTACCCGTTCGTAAGGTGCCAGCGCTTCTGAAAGACTATGTCTCGGTCATCCATTTCTCAAACACCATGCAGTGCGAGAAAACCAACGGAGGAGATCGAGTCTTGTGGGGAAAAGTGCGCAAACCTCTGCAGAGTGTATAAACTAATCATGGTTAGCCGTGTCCCCGGTTATGGACATCTTGAGTATCTAGTACCTGGATTATCATGTGAATCTCATCATGTTACTCTAAAGTTAATTGTTGGGTTTTTAATGATGATTCTTAATTGGGATTGAGAATGTTGTCAACCATTCTCAATGTTTAACAACTACCATGATACTTAAATAAAATTTATTCCTTTGCAGTAGGGAAAAATCGGCTTTACGCAAAACTGTAACCATAGAGCTTTCCACCAGCCATATATGCATATAGAATAGCCATATTCTTGTATTACTCTCTATGTGTTACATTGCCAGCATATTCCATGTGCTGACCCGTTTCGGGCTGCAACGTTAATGTTGCAGACTTTTCAGACGACGATTAAGGTGCCGTAGGTCATGGTTCTATACTCAGTGATGCCGCTGGAGTTGATGGACTCACTTATCTTCCAAGCCTTCCGCTGTTATCGTTATTAGATGGCCTTAAGCCATATTTATTGAAATAAGTTCTCTTTTGAGACACTCGATGTAATAAGTGTGTGATTGCTACTCTGTTATAAATCCTTCAAGTACTGTGTGGTGTCAGCATTATTGATCCAGGGATGACACCGGAGCACATAGATTGGACCGTTTGAGGTCTGGTCGCTACACTGGCTCACCTTTGATGACACAATCAATTGACCAGTCAAACGTTCCACGTGGCGCAACTAGTGTTGCACCATCGGGGCACGTAACCGTGGGGCCCACCTGTCAGCCCGTATATGAAAGAAAGAAATGGTAGTTTGAGTCTGTACTGTGTTAATAAAATACATTTTAGGGTGATCATACGGTCACTGGCTCACCATACAGCTCCGTAATTTGTTGATGACACGATCAATTGACCAGTCAAATGGTCCACATTCATCAGTGCACATTACCATAGGGCCCACCCGTCAGCGTGTATATGAAGGACATAAATGGTAATAAATTAGACGTCGGTGGGTACCCGAAGTCGTGAGACCTCTGGTTGGCAGTCGCCGGTGGTGGGGAGCGTTGATTGGGCGGTGGGATGGGGATCACCGGAGAAAAAGCTCGATGCGGGGGGGGGGGGGGGGGGGGGGGGGGGGCTAGAGGGATGGCTGGTGCGACGGCGGACTGGCGGTGGGGAGTGGTTTCGGGGCGGCATCGTGGCGCGGGCCGACCGCGGGCGGCGGGGGCCGGCGGTTCAGCCGGTGGTGGCTGGCGGCTCAAGGGGGTGGAGTTTGATGATAAACTGCAGGCCCTTGATTTCGTATCCAGCGGCTAGAAAATTTAATGACCAGAGATGAAAAAGTCAGTCGACTGACGTGCAGCCTCACCCCGCACGTACACATGCACGCACGCAAGACACGAACACAGGCAGGCGTGCAACACTGACATGTACATATAACGAACACACGCATGCATGCAGGCGTGCAACACTGACACGTACACATGCACTCACAAACACACGCACGTACGCACACATGCATGCAACACTGAAACATACCCTTGCACGCACGCAACACTCGCACGCCTACATGCACACAACACACGACGGAAGACACACGCTCAACCTATACGTGCATGCACCCTTTGTTAAGGACATGGATTGTTACGGGTATTAATCAATCTTATCTGTGATAAGCAGGACATTGATGTTTGCAGCGGTCTTTATGAATCACAACGTATCGAATGGGCTATCAACATAGTAGGCTTATCTACATGAAAAGGATGACGTCACACTCAATGAACAATCATCGGTTTATGAAATGCCCGCTTTCGACCGCCCTAGCCCACCAAAGGTTCCTCTGCTGTGTGTTGCCTGCGTTGGGTCACTGACATGCATGCCATGTACCCAAACAGCCCACACGTCAGTGGAAGAACGGCGCGGTGTCCTACGTCAGAGTCGAGGGCGCCACTCGCTGCACGCCCGAATGAACACGCCTCCTTGCCACATTCAAACGCCTCCATGAAACCCGCCCGTGTGGAAGCTGAGAAACCCACTCTGGACACACGTCCGTTCATGACCGGACCAGCATTAAACGCAATGCCGGCCGAGCTCCTCCCATCCACCGTATATTTAATCTCCTATTTAAACGAGGCCAAACGCCAGCCAAGAATCGCACACCTCCACCGCTCCCCTATCTCCTCCTTCACAATTTTGTCCACTCTTACAATGGCTTACGAAGAGTAGTTATTCCGCGCAAGCCATTTGTCTAGGTTTGTATCTCTCTCCCACACACACGTAGGTGGGGGACGTGCATGAAGAGAAGAGGTGCACGCACGGCGCACGTACTCCCGTCTCTTTCCCATCCACACCCGCGCGGGTACACGGTGGAGCTCATTTCTGTACGAAAAGGCAGCCCACGTGGTAATTTGACACGTGTACTGGTTGCCCACTTGGTGGAGGGAGGATCATCTACCACGTGTGAACAAACAAATTGCGACCTGACCCATTATGTTAAAAAAGAGGCAAACCATGTGGGGCCTACCTTAGAGCCAAGGCTCTATACTCTGGAGTACTTTTGATGTGTCCCGTCAACTCGCAGAACGAGGAGAAGCTTGCTTAGTACGCCGTCTCCCCCGCCCATGGGCGCGGTGGCTCGCAGGATGAGGTGAAGCTTGCTTACTAGTAGTAGTACGGTACGCCTTACGCCCGCTCCCTCGCCCATGCGTGTGGTGGCTCGCAGGATGAGGAGAAAATTTTACTACTCCCTCCGTTTACTCCTCGTCCCTACTACCTTGGTTAGAGAGATTATCATATTGTTTGCAATATATATGTCCTTTAGTACTCCCTCCATTTACTTATACAAGGCCACTATAAAAAAAATACATTTTGCATCTTTACAAGGCCACAAATAGTAATCGAGACAAAAGTTACTACTCCCTCCTTTCCAGTTTATGGCTCAATTTCAAAATCTCTCCAACCAAGGTAGACGGTGAGTGGTCGAATTAATTTCGTACTCCTAGTTTGCACAAGTAATTAGCACGCTCGTTTTTATCAAGAAGTTATGTTTACCGAGGCATTAATTAGAACGAATGCATGAATGACCACTAAATTTCCATGAACTTCTACATGCATTGGTGATTTTTCTCTTGACACTACTTGCATTGGTGATCTAACGCACCTCGAAATCCAACATGTGATGGTACTACTACTAGTAGTAGAATTGAGACTTATAAAACAGAAAAACGAATGTTTTTTAGATGAGCCCGATAAACCCTAGTGGGTGCGTACTCCGTAAAAGCAGATTTTCCCAAAACTAAGTCGCTCAACCTTTATTTGCTTATTTCCCTTCCTTCCTCCTTGCCTCAAACAGACTATGCCAAACTCCCCTGCCTGCCGCGCGGGAAAAGACCCGCCCTCGCTTTTTTAGTCCGGGTTTGTATCGATGGATCGCACGAAGCAGCAAAAACCCAAGCCGTGTCTTGTACTCCTCCGTTGACGCTCGCTTTCATGAATTTTGTACTTCCTGTCGCCGACATGTTGGACATATAGCAATCGGGTCGACGTGTCAAGCACCAAATAACAGTGTAGAACAGCAGGGGACGCACCCCAGTTGTACCGCCCCAATAGTAGTAGTAATGAGCAATGAGACGTCAAATCACAATGCCGCACCTTCCCAGATGGACGAAGCAACCATTATTTCACACTTCGGTTCACCATCATCTCAAACCACGTAGTATTACTTCTGCCTCAAGAGGGACACGTGCATAGCCTTGGTACATCATGACACGTGGGACCGCATGATAGGCCATGCTCCCCCGCCGATCGCTCGGTAAAATCACCTCATTTTTACTACTATACTTCCTCCGTATCGGTTTACTACATGGCATGCATGTCGTTCTAGGTTGAGAATTTAACTGGCTATATATGTGATGAACTGTATATGTTTAGAAACTACATCCGCTTAATAATCCAATGATATACTTTTTGTGACATAGTAACTCAGATTTAGTTAGTCAAATGGATGACCTAGAACTACGTGCACGCCCTATAAACCGAGACGTCTAAAAAAACAAGACAGAGAGGGTAGTTAAGTACGTATCTTTTTAGATCAATATAGTCGGGATTCACCAAGGAGAAAAACCAAGTGGTAGGCTGCACATATCGTGTTGGCGTAGCGACTCAAGCAGGGTCAGTCCGCACACGAAATGGCGACACACTTAACAGGACCCCTTTGGCCGACATGTGGCTCATCCACCGTCTTGTTCCACGTGCGATGGACCAAATTACAGTTCGGAGTAGCAGTCGGAATTGGAGGCACCCCGGTCGTAGCGCCGCAGTAGTAGAAAATGAGTGATGAGGGGTCAAATCACGAAGCCCCACCTTTCCCACATTAAGCTGGATGGACGAAGCAACCATCATTTCACTCTAGGGCGCAAGAGCATAAAGAAAAGAGAAAACCAATGATGCGTGCGGCAGCTACCTAGGGCACCCTAGGGTAGGGGTCTCCACTATAGATCTTTTTTTGAAAGCGCCTCCACTACAAATCGGCTTCTCCCTCGTCCTCTTGAAGAAAACCGATGATGCGTGCGGCGGTAGTGTTTGTAGGAGTACTATTAGGGCGTGTGGGGCCACGTCGTAGTAAACGGGAGAGGGATTGAGTTCGAGTCGACGCCTTAAATATGTGTGGGCCGCTTGGTTTTAGGGGAACGAGGCAGTATTTTGGGTTTGGGGACCAGTGGAGATATAGTACGTACAAAAAATTGTGGACGTAGGTTCGACCGAAAGGCAATGATGCATGGGCC
This sequence comes from Triticum urartu, assembly GCF_003073215.2. Taxonomy (NCBI): domain Eukaryota; kingdom Viridiplantae; phylum Streptophyta; class Magnoliopsida; order Poales; family Poaceae; genus Triticum; species Triticum urartu. The sequence goes on from NC_053028.1 coordinate 269,990,022, forward strand.
CTGCATTTTGATATACCCGGGGCCGCATGAAATTTGCTACTCTACTCAAAACTAGTAAGGTACACATGCATTGAACGCATGAGATTTCGAAACCAAATTATGAATAAATACACACTATAGCATGTAAAGCTTTGAGTCATATATGCATGATGTAGATGTTCATTTAGTTCTTATAGTTCATCTCATTCAAAATCAATTAGTTTTATAAAAATGTTAAGATTCATGGGGTTGTGCATTGTAAAGCATAAAGTAAAAAAACAAATAATGGCAATTCATTTATAAAAAAATCAATTATGATACGGAAGATTCTAGAACAAAGGAGAAGTGCTTGTGATTTGAGGTTTGTGCATTATGCTTAAGTTCAACCATGGAGTCTTCTAAATTGTACATGTGGCAGATCTGGTGGAATGTTTATGATATCCAACGGCCAGTAGTGCTCGGATTTGCCATCTCTGCACTATCGGGTTAGCTTCATCCAGCGGCCATCTTTCAAGTTATTCACACACTATATAGTTCCTGTGCCATAGTTGCTTGTCTTGGAAAAAAGCTACTAGTGGGTTGTACTAGCTATTTAGGAATAGAAGATTTATACATGGAAGTTGTAGGGAAAGAGATGACATGGAGTATCTCAATTCCTATGAGTAGGGATTGGAAAAGAGATGTCATTTGGTTGACATCATAGGAACTTTTCTATTGAATCTAGAGATGCCACGTATCTCAATTCCTATGAGCAGGGATTAGAAAAGAGATGTAATTTGGTTCATATCATAGGAACTTTTCTATTGAATATACGCTAATGTTTATTTTCCTTTGAAATTATGGGAGTATAGGAATCCATTCATATGAACCAAGTGGCTCTAAAGCTATAGAAATGATATCATGTTTATTTCCTTTGAAATGTGGAGTATATGAATCTATTCCTATGAACCAATTGGCTCTAAAGGAAAAAATCCTATAAAAATCATATCATATAGAGTTCCTATGATATTCCTCCACACCAAAGGATGGTTGAAATTGTTGCAGGTGATACGATGGTCTTTCTTTGTAGACTCTTCCCCCGTCTTTATAGTTACCTCTCGAAGATGAATGAAATGATATATACAGGGTATTCGACATGTGCAATTTGGTACACGAAAACTCGGTAAAAGTTTGCGAGGTTCAAATTTTCAATAAAGCTATATGCACTGCATTTTGGAATGGAGGGAGCATACAGCAGTTGCTAACACTCGCGTGGAAGATTTGTGTGTAGGAGGAGTGGCTGTTCTGTTAAATGACATGGCAAAACTGACACTGTCGGATGCCGATCTAACGGTTCTTATGGCATTCGTCAGGAAAAGGCTTCTGGCGAACGTTTGTCGGATAATGATTTACGGACACATGCATTGCATTGATACGTGCCCCCTCTCTCTCACGCACACGCACCCTCCCGAGTCCTCTCGCACCCACCGTCTATCTGCAGGTAGACGTCACACACATATGTGCTCTTCACACCCTACCCTCAGAACTTCTAAAAAACAAAAGACGTCACGCACATTTTATTTTAGCTCACACGTCACACACTTATACTATTACTCTTGTGTCGAACGTTCTTTGGGCATAGTATATTGTACTCTCACGAAGAGAAGCGGTGCACGCACGCACTAGTTCTCTCACAACCAGTCATGGGTACACGTAGGAGCGCATTTTTTTGAAGCTGGTACAACAAAATCACTCCACTATATATATAAGCAGGAGCCTTAGCGCTTGCTTTACTAGGGTTCCTCTCGTTTAGTCTCTCATGCTCTCTAGATCTAAGCAAGACATAGGTGGCCACACTCTCTCTCAGCTCACGGCTGGTCACAAATCTGGTCAGACAACCTCGACCGGGGCAAGGGTGTCGGTGCATCGTTCATGCTGTCGTCGGCGGCGAGGAAGGAGACCAACGGCTGCCCGTGCGTCCCGATCGGCGGCCATGCTATTCTCTCCGAGAGAGCACCAATTCGGAGGGCCTCCAACCCCTTCTTCCTCCCTGCGGTATTGTGGCCAAGATGCGGCCTCCCGACGTCGTCTTTGCCACATGCTGACGACCCTCAGGTATATATCCCTTCGAAACCTACCTTGCTCTACTGTCCCAGCTCCCCACTTGGCTTCGTGTGGATCTTTTTCTACTTCCGTCCGCTGTTCCAAAGCCATCTAGACTTTTACTATTATTAGTGGTAAAGCTAGTTCATACAGTCGACTCTAAGAGTTGGTTCAAACAGGGAAGAAAGTGGGAAAGTTGTAGCATGAATCTAGGACTTGGTTCTAAGAGGAAATGGGGGAAAGTAGTAGATACTGGCTACCCAACCGGTCTCTTGGTTGAAAAGACGAAGAAAGCATGGTGGATGGTGAAGGGTGGGGGAAGTGGACCTATCTCTTGGTTGAAAAAGGAAAGAAAGTGACGAGTGTTGGGGGACAACACAAATGAGAATGAGCAGGTCTAGATTTCATGTGCTCACATAGGAAAATGTCACCGAGGAGATAAAAAATGGGACAAATGCAGACATGCTGCCTGAGTGTTTGCCTCTCTCGGCAACCACATCTGCCTCACCACTTTATGCCCCTGCTGTCCCTACGCCCATATCGCTACCGTTAATGTAAAATCACATGAAGCATTAAGCAATGCCACCTAATGTCACTAATTAAGTAATGGTCTAGTGCCGTCGATAATTGAAGCAATGCCACCACCATTTTATGAAGTGCTTCCATCTTGCTTTATTTCCCATGAATTGTGTTTTTGCAGTTACACTTAAATCTCACACCGCTAACATTGTGTCATCCCAGTGGAAATGCACAAATTTGATTGCACATTTACTGACCATGTGCTACTCTCATGACAGTAATACTAATGCTATTGTTCTGCATATTAATCTAGTGGCAGTGTTGATGTGATGTGATGCTACTTACTTAAGGACACTTTCATACTATCAATCTAGTGCCAATTATAACACAATAGATGCTGCTGTTAATCATACGCCACTGCAAATATCTGTCACTATTTAAATAACCGTATTTCGTATTTGCGCAAACAGGAATGTTTGTCTCCATATCGTTTCAGGATGTCTATCTTTGTATTGTTTCTATCCGCGCAATCAAAAGCACACACCTCAGTATTAGTAGAACTGCGCAAAATGAGATGGCTATCCCTCGTTGCTGTCGTCTAACCACCCATCTTCTAGGTATTCCTACATTGGTAGTTACTAGGTAGAATGACCAACACAATATAAAAGAAGTTGATTCGTATGTTTTACTTCCTGATTGCAGTGTAGGGACGAGCGAAAACTATCGCATCCTAGTCCGGAATGCACTTTCTACCAGTTCATCCATGGACCGAGGACTAGCTGGCACGGCTGCACGGCGGTTTTTTGGACAGGTGCGCGGACAAGAGGCATTGTGGTCTGCTTATTTCTGCAAATAGCGGTGCTTAAATTTAGTGGAATGCACAAGAATTTCAGCTGGTCAGTACACTACATGGTTCAGATCAGCATTCCAGTTGAGAACACAATTATAACTGGTTATTCTGGAATGAGAGAACCTTACCCTAGATGGTGGCAACAAGAAAAAACCAGAGTGAACTCTAGGAATTTAAGCCTGCCGGGAGGCCCTTTGCTCAGAGAAGCCTTACTTGTTTTTTCTGGATTTGTAATCCTTCTCACAACTTTGTCTTTTGATGTGAACTAGTATATGTTTGTTATGTTCTATGAATCATTGGGATGTATAAAATTGCTTAACTTATGCTTTTCAAGTTTTTTATGAAGCCGAGTTTAATGTGAGTGTTCCACATGAATGCTGGACTAGTGTGTGAACGTTTGGAATTTACATTGTGGCCTCAGTTAACTGCATGAACCACTGTAACAAGATACATAGTTGCTTATATGTCAGACAGCAGATTGTTGATTGTTAGGTGGTCGATAGCCTAGTGTTGAAGCGAGCTGAGCCAATGTGCCATGTTTTGCACAACTGCTTACAAGTGGGGTAGCACCAACAGTGTTTACAAGTACTTATGTGTACGTCGGTGCACAGTTCTCAAACGAGTACTCTATTTCATCAAAACACGCACTGCTCGTATGATAAAACTAGTGAGGACGCATCTGTTTCGGCAACAATTACGATGATTCATGGGCACACAAAAGTAGCAGCAGTTCCCATAGACGGATTCAAACAGAGTACTAGCCCCAAAGGGCTCGATAATAGGCAAGGTTCGGATAATTAAACAGAATCCAAACTACTATTAAACACTAGCAGGGGCAAGTATTTCATGCCTCGATCTAATTTGGGATGGACACAAGACGGACCTTGCCATGAACATCATCGAGGACGTCCGACAATAGCTCAATCCTGTGAACAATCATGAAGACAACCTTGTGGCCTTGCCACTCATAAACTTGTTTGTGGAGGCATGCCACGTCATCTTCCTGCATAAGCCTGACAAGAACATTATGCCTCACAAATGAAGGAGTAGCTTTGAACTTCTTATGCTTCAGTACACCCTGGACAACACGCCTGACAACAGTGAGGCTGGAATGCAACTCTTCATTGGTATAAGTGCAAATGGCTTCCAGGATCCAACAGCCTAAAAACTCTATTTTACCAGTGCGTATATTCAGGTCATCCGCCTCATAGCGAGTGACATGTACAACCACACAATCCTTGTCTGCATCAGGGCTCTAATTGAAACAGAAACAAATTCTGAATTACTTTCCAGTATAAGAAACACGTTATTTAAACCACTATGTATAGCATGGCATCAAAGCTAATAAAATTTTGCATTATTCATCACCACATACTTAGATGAAAAACCACAATCGAGATCGGCAAAGAAGAATCACCTTGGGCAGCTCAGAAGGGGGACACATCCTCGAAGGGGGGAAACTGCTCCTGCAGTGCCACGGGGGCTGTAACCTCAAATGGGGCATTGACCATCTCAGTAGTGGCCGTGAGCGTATCTGGGGTCAGCTCGGTGGCTGCCTCCATCTTCTTGGAGCTTTCTGTCTCGAGGATCAGCCTCCCGCGTCAGCTCCAACATCGAAAGATCTTTACCTGGTTCTCCTTGGTCCATCATGAAACTGACGAACACTAGGAGACCACTGAAAGGAAAACACAATCGCAATGGCAATGAAACAAAAAACAGAGTGAGGATCGGTTACTGCTTTGCAAAAGTTCTTTTTTTCTCTGAACGAAAATATACCAACATCACGGATCCGCTTACCTTCCCTTCGTTGGGAGAGAAGAACAGTGGAAGATGCGAGTGTTGCCTTTCTTGAAGATGGCGAGGGAGAAGGGGATTGAGCGAAGAGTGAAATGATGTTGCTTCGTCCGTCAAACTTAGACTGCGGGGAGGTGGGGTTTGTGATACGACGGCTCGTTATTGCCGCGCTACGACCGGGGTGACTCTCCGCCTGCATACTGCCTTCTAATTTGGTGGATGGCATTTGGGCCCCCGTGCTGCATGGCCCGCATGTCGGTGAACAAAAGTATAACAACATTCAGTAGAGGGAGACGTTTCGATGACCTAGGAGGAGCCAGAAGCGGTATTGTATCCACTGTACTAGTAGTAATTGTTTTTCTGGGTAGCTGTAGAGTGTCTCCACTGTACTAGTAGTAATTGTTTCTCTGGGCCCAAGACAAAACAGCCCATCCACCCTAGTAAATAGTAAAATCAATTCAAAAGTCCATATATTTACTGAATGAGAGGCGCTACCCACACCGAGCACACCACCCCCAAAAAAACCTGGGTGTTCTTCTAGCTCCTCACTCCCACCCACCTCACGTCAGCTCGCTCCACTCGTACCCCGAAATTCCTCACCTCACTCCTACAGAAAACCCTAGCTCCCCTTCTTCCTCACTACTACAGAAAAACCCTAGCTCCCCTTCTTCTTCACTCGCACTACAACTAGGCTCGTCATTCGTTACTCTGCTCAAATCCGTGAGCGCGACACGACGCCCTCGAGGAAAATGGAGTCGACTGACCCCAGCGCCAAGAAGATGAGTCTCCCGCCAGCGGTGATGCCTGTTGTAGATCCCGCACCCGGCAGCGCAGGGAGAAGTGGCGTCCCTGCCCCCACCGGATCCCAGGAACCCGTAGAATCTCGGGTGGACCGCATCAGCGATCTCCCAGACGCCGTCCTTGGGGAGATCATCTCGCTTCTCCCCACCAAGGATTGCTGCCGCACCCAAGTCCTCTCAATTCACTGGCACCCTCTATGGCATGTCGTGCCCCTTAATCTCGACTGTCGTCAGCTATCTCTCATAAATGATTTTTAAATCCCCGGAGCCATCATCTCCTCCCACCAGGGCTCCGTTCAAAGCCTCTGCATCCCATCATGCTACCTGAGCAAGCATACCATGCCCTGCACGGTGGACACCTGGCTGAAATCCCCTGAATTCACAGAACTACAGCTGCTTGAGTTCTACTATTCCCCTGGAAATCACCAACCAAATACCGAACGCCATCTACCTATGCCCTCAACACCGATGTCCATCTCGCAGTTTTCCTCCTCTCTCCACAACGCCACCTTTGTGTTGTGTGACCTACCAGACAATCTGGTACTAAACCTTCGACTCCCATTTCTCAAGAAACTTTCACTTGTGCGGCTTCGTATATCGGAGGTCTCATTGCACAGCATCATCCACTCCAGTTGCCCTGCCCTGGAGTGCTTGGTGCTTGTTTTCATAGTTAGAATCGGTTGTCTCCAAATAAAGTCGCCTAACCTTGTAAGAATTGCAATTTTTTTGATGGAAGGCAGCTCATCATCCAAGAAGCCCCTTCACTTCAAAGGTTGATCCTTGATTCTAGTTATTCACCGTTGCAAATAACCGTCCTCTCTGCGCCTAAACTGGAGACTTTGGGTGTAATACATGATCTTTGTGCTCATTTCAATATGGTGTTTGGCTCCATAGTTCTTTATGTAATTTACATTATCATCTACACTTGTAACCATAAGCTTCATTTTAAATTTCTGCGCATAAGTTATATGTCATCTTGGAGTACACATCACGGATTTACATTCGACACTCTGCGCATAAGTTATATTCGACACATTTTGTACTAATATTATGTTCTATGCTCAGTGAAGAGTTTCTCCACGGATGGCCTATCAATGGTGTTGGATTCTGTCAAGATCTTATATATCCAAGTGAATAGTTTTGATCTGAACAAGATTATTGGCTTGCTGCAATGCTTTCCATGTCCGGAGAAGTTATAAGGTGATAATTACACGCACATTGGAAGCCCACATATAGTGTACTAGAATAACCGTTCAGCTGTTGCTCTTTCGACACTCTTTTTTCAGACCTTAACAGTTTTCAATCTTCATGTCTATTTAGGTAACAGGACGGGGTAAGAAAGTTATAACCAATCGGTGGATTCGTAAGCATCGGGATTATCTCACTTCTCATGAGATTCGATTGAAGACAATAACGCTAGAACGATATGTAGCCAACCATGCAAACACTAGATTTGTCACGTTGTTCCTGCTGAATGCGAGGTTACTATTGTCCATCAGGCTTAAGTCTATCAGCAGCATGGTTTTGACGGATGGGTATGTGGAAGAGCAAAAAAAGGAGTTTTAGGTGGGCAAAAGAGCTTCTGAACGTGCTGGGCTTCTATTTACAACATATTGTGGTCATAATCCAATAAATTTTACGACCCAGGATGTTCATTCTACGGACCTGACCGATCCATTTGACTATGACTGCCGAAAACAGTGCTGGAGTTACATGTTGTTGCCCTTTTCAACCTGGGTTTTTTTGTAAACCTGATGAACAATTAACCCTCGTGCTTTTGTATAGTTTGTAAGCTAGAGTTAGATGTTCTTTCCCTTTCCAACTCAGTTGTGATTGTCATATTTTCTTTGAAGCAAGGCAAATGGCTTGCCAGTTGTTTAATTTAGAGTGAAATATTGTAACAACTAACAAATCCCAACCAAGGGAAATAACATCACTCTCGCCGGCTGCTTGAGCTCACTGTGCATTACAGAAACCAAGTGATTAGCCCCCACCAGCACCCACAAACTTATTTCGAACTAGGACATCAAATGGGCTGTAAATTTTCATAGGAAAAGCTGCATGACCGTGACAGATTTGGATTCTGACTTTTGGGACCCGCGAGGAAATAGCCTATCCAAGGTGGTGTCGACTTACTAGCCAGTCAACAAACGATTCTGCCTACCAGCCGTTGGATTGACATCCAACATCTGTCGTGTATCTTCTATCTCTTGTCTTCTTCTTCCTCCAGCCACCCAAACCAAACCATCCCGTCGGCTCCGCCTGCTCCTGCCTCCCATTGTTGGCTGCGCCTCCGCCGCCCTACCGTACGTACCCTCCAACGTTGGCTACTCCCTCCCTCTATTCCCACAAATGTCCTATTATTCTACAGCGACGTCAGCCCCAACACACACCCGCACCCAAACCTGCAACTCGACCGGCGCATCTTCCACGGCTCCTGTTTGTTCCGTACGAGGCCTCGTCGTCGTCCTCCGCCTTGCGGCCTTGGTTCACTCGTCGTGCGTGGTGTGCCGCCCTCTTGCGTTGTCAACTTCGTCAACAACCGAGAGGAACAAGGAGATGATTGTACGTGGAGAGGATGACAGTAGGGACACACCAGCGTCATGGCAGTACGCAAGCAAGTGACTCTATATTACAAGCCCAAAAATATGGTTCCTCCTAATGGTTGGACATCTGGGGCTCACGCCATTGTCAACGTAGTCAATAAATGAGAGAATTACACTACGAGCGGCCGACACCAGGGACCTAGCAGGTCGGGCAGTTTTTGTCGGATTTCGGGTTCCGGCAGACCCTTGAGGTTCGAACATTGGGGTGCGCGTGGAGATTTCGCCTCCTACCTACCTGCACCCCTCCGCCGTGCTAGGATCAAAACTATCAAAAGAACAACACAAGAGACACAGGGTTTATACTGGTTCGGGCCACCGTTGTGGTGTAATACCCTACTCCAGTGTGTGGTGTGTGGATTGCCTCTTGGGCTGATGATGATGAACAATACAAGGAAGAACAGCCTCGCGAGGGTCCGTTCTTGGCTGGGGCAATGAACTGCTGGGAGGAGTTTAGTCACCTTTCTCTCTCTCTCTCTCTCTCTCTCTCTCTCTGCTTCCAACCGGTCGACCCCTTGCCATGTGGGTGGCTGGTCCTATTTATAGAGGCCCTGGTCCTCTTACCAAATATCGAGCGGGAAGGGAGCCAACAATGGCGGGCTAATTTGAAGGGGGACAGCAAGTATCAGCTATCCTGACAAAAGTAGTCTTCGTCTATGCAAAGCTCTGGTGATGACGCCGTCTTGGGCTCCACGGTGACCTCCGTCTCGTAGTCCTCCTGGTCTTGGTCTCGTTGCACCGAAATGGCAACCTTTGCCTGATGCCTCGGTACTCCGCGGCTGCGCTTGCCCCCTTTGCACCAAAGAGGAAAGGAGGACGCTGCGCGGGCTGGCACCCGCCTGGCGCCCTGAGTCGTCATGGCTTGCGTCATGGCACCTCGTGAGGTACCCTGCCTTGATCTCTCCACCTCCTCGTGAGCCAGCCTGACGAGGCCGTGCCTGAGGAGGCTCCGCGTCGTCCGCCCCACGAGGCTTGGCCCCTCGTGAGGGTCTTGAGTTTGTGTTGGTGAAGATGGGCCGTGTTACCCCCCCCCCCTTTGAGCCACGCCGCAGGCCGCAGGAAGGAAAGTCTGGGGACCCCAGTTCCCAGAACACCGACAGTAGCCCCTGGGCCCAAGGCGCGCCCGGACTTGGCCTGCAGGGAGGCGGAAGGGCAAGAGCGAAGCGCCGCGGGCCCTAACAGCCTGCGGCCTTGGGCGCCGCGTGGCGGTTGATTGAACGTGGGCGTCTCCACTTCCCCATGGCGCCTCGGCAACCGCACGGATTGGACAAGTCCCTGCATGCAAAGCGGGTCATAATTACCTGCGATTATGGGGGCCGTTGGTTGGCCATCGCCAGCCATAAGTATGGACCGGCGCGCGCCCTTCCAGTTCATCCCCCCTTGCTTCTCCTTTTTCATCATGGCCCCGTCGAGGAGGTTCTCGGCCGCCGAGAAGGGGAAGGCTTGCCGGGTTGAGCCCGCCTCTCCCCCACCCAAGCGCGGCCGAGGGCGGCCTCACAAGCATCCTGTGGCCACCACGGTGGCTCCCCGCGGCCGTGGAAGCGATCTTCAGCACGGCGACGGGCAGATTGCTGCAGCCGGGGGGCGCGCTCCGGCTGGGCATCCCCCCAGGCCGCGCGTTCGTGCTGCTGAAGTGTTGTCGGAGTTCATCGTGTGGTCGGCGGAGCCGGCTAGCACCCGGCTTCCGCTTCCTCTCTTCCTCCTCGGTGAGCTCCCGGCCGGCGCCCCGGGCGGCCTCTGGCTCCAGGCCGACAGCTACTGCAGCCGGGCCTCATGGGTCTCTCTAGAGGTCTCCGCGGCCGGGAGCCTGTCCCTGGCCTGCGGTTGGCAGACGTTTGCCCGCGCGCGTGGCCTGAGCCGTCGGTGCACCCTACACTTCAAGTTCGACGGCGACGCCACCCTCTACGTGAGGGTGTTTGGGGAAGATGGTCGCCGCGCAGGGTGTTGCCCCGAGAGTGACGACCGCGGCTGGGAACCCAGCTCCGGTGATGATGGAGAGAGCAGCGCTCACACGGCTGGCGGCGTTCGGGGTTCCTCAAGCTTCTCCGGTTCATCTTCAGGCAGCGACTCCTCTAGCGGTGGCCGCGATCAGCCTCCACGTCGTCGCATCTGCTTGGGGGTGGCAACGTGTCCGCCCGCCGTCGCGCCCTGGTGAAGCGCGAGAGGGAGTCCGCCTGAGCTCCGGAGGCAGCTCGGGCCTTCCCCGCGGGCCAGTGTGAGGCGAGCCGCGCCGGATTTGTTCTTCCTTTTCCCTTTTTCCTGCGTAACAAAGACAATAGTGCGGAGCCCCGCGGGGGCGTGCTTGGGTTATTGCTGTTAATCATCGTTTTGCTTTCGTTACCGTACCTTCCGGCTATGTGCCCGAGCATGGATAGTTCCCGGCCCCGGCCGTGGGGGGGCGACCGACCCAGGCCCTTTGTTTTTGTCGTAGTGCCCATGGGTACGGATTGGAGGGGTGCTCCTGTAAGGGGCCCAGGTCGCGAACTCTTTGAATGACTAGGATAGGAACACTCGCGAGGGCGCTCGGCTCTCCCCCTCGCGAGGCCTTGCACAAGAGAAATCGAGGCAGGAGAGTGAAAAGCCGAAGAACCGCAAGCCGAAGACGGCAACAACTTCAATAAAACTTCAAATGAAGAGGAACAAGCCAACTGCGGAAAGCAAATGAAAAGCCGCGTCCGGCACCTAGTCTAGTCTTCGACGTCTTCTCACCACCGCAGAGCTAAGTGCTGCCACTGGGCGTGGGAGGGAGCCCCAGGGCCTGAGGCCGGCGCTCCTGAGACTCCGGGGTCTGTACAGCCCCAACTCATTATTACGTGAGAGTGTCACGGGCGGCGAGCTTCACAGGCGTTGGCCTTCTTCACAGGCTCCGGGCCTTTTCCAAAATGCGATAGCTTCACAGGCACTCGCCTTGCTTCACAGGCTCCGGGCCTTTTCAAAAATGCGATAGCTTCACAGGCACTCGCCTTGCTTCACAGGCTCCGGGCCTTTTCCAAAACGCGATAGCTTCACAGGCACTCGCCTTGCTTCACAGGCTCCGGGCCTTTTCCAAAACACGATAGCTTCACAGGCACTCGCCTTGCTTCACAGGCTCTGGGCCTTTTCAGGGGTAGAACCTCCGGAGGTGCTGGATGTTCCATGCATTCTGGACTGGCACTCCCTCCTGAGTCTCCAAGCGCGCGGAGCCGGGCCTGGAAACATGAACAACCTTGAACGGGCCCTCCCACATGGGAGAGAGCTTGTGCAATCCCTCCCTGGAGAGAACCCGCCTGAGCACGAGGTCTCCTACCTCAAGAGTCCTGGGGCGGATGTTGCGGCAGTGATATCGCCGCAGTGCTTGTTGGTACCTCGCCGCTCGCAGCACGGCTTCCCGGCGATGCTGCTCCCCCAGCACGAGGTCCATCCCCTGCATGGCGTCCTGCTGCGCCTCGTCGAACGCCAGGACCCGCGCAAAGCGACGTCTGACCTCGTGAGGGAGGACTGCTTCTGCTCCGTAGACCAGGAAGAATGGGGTCTCTCTAGTCGGCTTGGTCGCGGTGGTGCGGATGGACCATAGCACGGAATGCAGTTCGTCATACCGACCTCTGCCGCAAGCCTCCAGCTTCTTCTTGAACGTCCTGGTCTTGAGGCCCCTCAGGACCTCCGCGTTGGCTCGCTCGGCCTGGCCATTGCTTCGGGGGTGCGCCACTGAAGCGTAGCATATCTGCGTTCCATGGTTAGCACAGTATGTTTTGAAGAGGTTACTGGTGAACTGCGAACCATTGTCCGTGATGATGCGATTCAGCACCCTGAACCGGCTCATGATGCCCTTGATGAACTTGACTGCGGAACCCGCAGGAATGGTGCGGACAGCCTCCACTTCAGCCCATTTGGTGAACTTGTCCACGGCAACGTAAAGGTAGCGGTAGCCCCCTAGCGCCCGAGGAAACGGACCCAAGATGTCGAGCCCCTAGACTGCGAATGGCCACGAAAGGGGGATAGTCTGCAAGACCCCTGCTGGCTGATGGATCTGCTTGGCGTGGAACTGTCAGGCCTCACAAGCTTTCACTAGTTCAACGGCGTCATTGAGCGCGGTGGGCCAATAAAACCCACTGCGGAACGCCTTGCCAACGAGGGTCCGTGATGACGAATGATGTCTGCAGTCTCCGCCGTGTATATCTTCCAGTAGTTCCTTCCCTTGCTCCCTGGAGATGCAGCGCAGGGATACATCGTTTGGTCGCTTCCGGTAGAGCTCTCCATCTTTGATGCAGTATGCCGTGGCCTGGCGCGCCACTCGCTCTGCTTCCTCCTCCTTCTCCGGCAGGGTCCCTTGCGTTAAGTAGCTCCGGAGCTCCGTGATCCAACATCCCTCCTGAGGTTCCATCGTCAGGAGCAGGCATGCTCCCGAGGCCGGGCCACAAGCCGGAGCTCCTGAGGCAGGTGGCTGAGGGAGCTCCTCCCTGGGCTGAGCCATGTTTGATAATGACGGTAAGGCTGAAGGCTTGAAGAGCCACTCCTCGAAAGTGCCAGGCTCCTGAGGTAACCGCCTGGACGCGCGTTTGGCGATGTCATCGGCTTCCTGATTGGTGCCACGGGGCAAATCCTACAACCCCAACCCCCAGAACTGCTTCTCCATCCTGCGGACCTCTGTAAGGTAGGCCTCCATGTGCTCATCCTTCGGCTCGTACACCTTGTTGGAGAAATTGACAAGGAGCTGCGAATCGCCCTTAATGGTGAGGCGTTTCACCCCCAGGGCAGCTGCGGCCTTCATGCCCTCTATTAAACCTTCATACTCTGCTATGTTATTGGAGACCTTTTCGCCTTGCTGGAAACAAAGCTGCATGGCATAATAGAGCTTGTCCTGGGTGGGCGATATAAGCACCGCCCCAGCCCCTGCGCCGTGTCTGGAGAACGCCCCATCGAAGTACATGACCCAGGCTTCTGGCGCCTCGCTTCCCGGGGACAGGGACCGATCCTCGCTGGCCTTGAGGCCTGGCGCCTCCGTCCATTCTGCCACAAAATCCACCAACGCAGCTCCCTTGATGACTCTGGTTGTGCTGAATTCGAGCTGAAACGCTTGCAGCTCTATGTTCCACTCAACGACCCTCCCAGCTGAATTGGGGCTCCTGAGCACCCTCTCCAGGGGGTATGACGAGACGACCTTGATGGGGTGACCCTGAAAATAGTGCCGCAGTTTGTGCGAAGCCACCAGTAGCGCGAGGAGGAGTTTTTGAGGCATGGGGTACCGTGCTCTTGCATCCCGCAGCACTGTGCTGATGAAGTACACTGGGTGCTCAACGAGGTGGAGTGCGTCAGTGCTGGTGGCTCCCTTCGGAGACCGTGGCGCCTCTTGAGGCAATGAGGCCTCCTGAGACTGGCCATCTGGAAGAGGGGCCTCTTCCGCCTCTGGTGCGCCCCTCTGCGGCGGCTAATCCTCCTCAGCCACGATGGCGGTTTCTGTGGGCCTTCCTTGTCCCTGTTCTGCCTTGTCCCGGGCTGCTACCGTGGTTTTGATTCGGCGCTCCTCTCTGACTGCTACCAAGGCTGCGCTGGCGGAGTAGGGAGTGGCGGCGAGGTAGAGCACCAGGGGATCCTGAGGGCGCGGGGCCACCATGACCGGTGGGCTGGTCAGGTATCTCTTGAGATCCTGGAACGCCTTGTCGGCCTCTTCAGTCCACTCGAAGGGCCCCTTTTTCTTCATTAGCTGGAAGAAGGGCAGGGCTCGTTCCCCCAACTTGGAGATGAAGCTCCCTAGTGCGGTCACGCGCCCCGTGAGCTTCTGCATTTCTCTGAGGGTCTTTGGCGGGCTCACGTCTTCCACCGCCTTGACCTTCTCCGGGTTAGCCTCGATGCCTCGGTGGGACACGAGGAAACCCAAGAGCTTGCCCGAGGGGACTCTGAACACACACTTCTCTGGGTTGAGCCATAGGTTCACTGTGTTGAGGCTCACGAAGGTTTCCTCCAGGTCTTGTATCAAGGTCCTGGCCTCCCGAGATTTTACCACGATGTCATCGATGTAAGCTTCAACATTCTTCCCGAGCTGCGGGCCCAAGGTGATATGCATCAGCCGCTGAAAGGTCGCCCCTGCGTTACGCAGCCCGAATGGCATGCAGGTGTAGCAGTACACCCCACACGGGGTTAGGAAGGCCGTCTTCTCGACGTCTTCTACCGCCATCTTGATCTGGTGATACCTAGAGAAGGCATCCAGGAAGCATAACAGGTCGCATTCCGTAGTGGAATCAACGATCTGGTCGATGCGAGGGAGCGGGAACGGATCTTGCGGGCACGCTTTGTTGAGGTTGGTGAAGTTGACACACATGCGCTCCTTTGCTCCCTTCTTCGGCACAACGACAGGGTTGGCCAACCAATCTGGGTATCGGACCTCGCGAATGACCCCAGCGGCCTCTAATTTGCGGGTCTCTTGGACGATGAAGGCCTGCTTTTCTGTGGACTGCCGCCTGGCCTTCTGCTTCACAGGGCGCACGTTGGGGCACACGTTGAGATGATGCTCAATTACACTCCTGGGGATCCCTGCCAACTGGTCCGGCTCCCAAGCGAATACCTTCTTGTTTGCGCGCAGGAACCCGACCAGGGCCTCCTCCTGTTCGGGTTTGAGGTGGGCGCCTATGGTGAAAGTGGCATTGGTGGACCCGTCCTCATCGACGGGTATCTGCTTGGTTTCTGCCTTGTCTTGGGTGAACAACTGCTTCTTCTTGGCGGGCGCAGCCCCCTTGGGCTCGGGGGCCTCCAAGTCGGCAGGCTGTGCCGACGCTGCTGTCTTGAAGACGAGCTTGAGCACCCGCAGAGCATCACTGGTATCCCCGTGCACGGTGAAGACACCGCTGCTCCCGGGCATCTTCATGAGGTTGTACGCCAGTTGCATTGCGGCCATGAACTGGGCCAGCACTGGGTAGCCGAGGATGGCGTTGTAGGGGAGGCCGATGGGGGCGATGTCGAAGTTGACCAGCTCCGTGCGAAAGTTGTCGTAGGTGCCGAAGGTCACTGGGAGCCGGATCTGCCCCAAGGAGCTGGACGACCTGCCCCCAACGCCTGAGAAGGGCCGGCTGGGCTGCAACCGTTCCAGGGGTATGCAGAGGAGGTTGAAGGCCTCGACTGAGAGCACGCTGAGGCCCGCCCCGCCATCGATGAGAGTTCTGGTGACGGCCACCTGGCAGATGGTGGGGGTGCATAGCATGGGGAGCGCGCCCGAGCAGGCCGAGTTGGAGGGGTGGTCCTCCGGGCTGAAGCTTAGGCCGGTCTCGAGCGCTGCCCGATCCAGGGGAGCCCCCTGCCGCGTGGAAGCGGCGCTGACCCAGCGGATGAACGGCTTGACGTGGTAACTTGTAGGCGGCGCCTGCGAGCCGCCCAAGAGGGCCGCGACGACTGGGGGTGTTGGTGCAGCGCGATAGGCGGGGGAGAGGTTGCGGGGCTCCATGGGCGCGCGGAGCACGCGGGACGAAGAACCAGCTGGGGTGAGCGAGGGAGTTGCGGTGCGGCCATCTTGCCGCACGGACAGATGCCGGGACGATGCTTGCTGCTCGTCCCCCACCGGGCCGGTGGCGGCGTTGACGGCAGGTGACGGGGAACGGCGGGGACGCCCGCCGACAGGGGCCGTCTGGCCGATGCGGGAAGCAAAGGCGGCCCGACATTTTGCGCGGGCCCGACGAGCGTCAGACATGGGCGCGATGGTCGGAGGAGAACGGGGTGGTGGGGGACGGATTCCGGCGCACCCCTACCTAGCGCGCCAAATGTCGGATTTCGGGTTCCGGCAGACCCTTGAGGTTCGAACACTGGGGTGCGCGCAGAGATTTTGCCTCCTACCTACCTGCACCCCTCCGCCGTGCTAGGATCAAAACTATCGAAAGAACAACACAAGAGACACAGGGTTTATACTGGTTCGGGCCACCGTTGTGGTGTAATACCCTACTCCAGTGTGTGGTGTGTGGATTGCCTCTTGGGCTGATGATGATGAACAATACAAGGAAGAACAGCCTCGCGAGGGTCCGTTCTTGGCTGGGGCGATGAACTGCTGGGAGGAGTTCAGTCACCTTTCTCTCTCTCTCTCTCTCTCTCTCTCTCTCTCTGCTTCCAACCGGTCAACCCCTTGCCATGTGGGTGGCTGGTCCTATTTATAGAGGCCCTGGTCCTCTTCCCAAATATCGAGCGGGAAGGGAGCCAACAATGGCGGGCTAATTTGAAGGGGGGCAGCAAGTATCATCTATCCTGACAAAAGTAGTCTTCGTCTGCGCAAAGCTCTGGTGATGACGCCATCTTGGGCTCCACGGTGACCTCCGTCTCGTAGTCCTCCTGGTCTTGGTATCATTGCACCGAAATGGCAACCTTTGCCTGATGCCTCGGTACTCCGCGGCTGCGCTTGCCCCCTTTGCACCAAAGAGGAAAGGAGGACGCTGCGCGGGCTGGCACCCGCCTGGCGCCCTGAGTCGTCATGGCTTGCATCATGGCACCTCGTGAGGTACCCTGCCTTGATCTCTCCTCCTCCTCGTGAGCCAGCCTGACGAGGCCGTGCCTGAGGAGGATCCGCGTCGTCTGCCCCGTGAGGCTTGGCCCCTTGCGAGGGTCTTGAGTTTGTGTTGGTGAAGATGGGCTATGTTGCCCCCCCCCTTTGAGCCACGCCGCAGGCCGCAAGCAGGCAAGTCTGGGGACCCCCGTTCCCAGAATGCCGATAGTTTTTTTTAGGAACAACCAGTTGTTATTTATACTAGTTTTAGCGACGGATCAGGGTAACAACGGGGCTGTGGCCCATCTAGCCAGGGTTTTATTTATGTTTACCACATCATGAGCCCAGTTGTGTTTCTTGCTGAAAATGGCTAGCCCAGTTCTATTTTTTTAAAGAAATACACAAATGAGGCCTACTTGCTTTATCAGCCCTGCTGGGCTGCAAATCTTTCAAGACGATGAGAGTTTCATTCGATTTGCCCAAAAATGGGATGTACATTTTTAAAACACATAAAACCGGGAATTAGTTTCAATTTTTTTCATTACAAGATTTTAAATTCCATTGATTTTTATGCATGGACAATTATTTGGATTTTATATTTATATAAATTATTTTTCAAAATAGTTTGAATGTGAATTGATATTTTGGGATTAAAAACAGTTGACCGCATCGAAATATGCAAAAATTCGTATACTTTTTAACCGTGGCCACAATATGGGGTGGAATGCTAACAACAAGAAAATGGGCTCCAAAAAATTCTTAAGAATTAGCAAATGGGTTGTACATTATTAGAAATAATGCACACGAGAGCACTGACTGTTGGATGTCCATCCAACGACTGTCGTGCTTCTTCAATCTCTGCTTTTCCTACTCCAGCCGCTCAAACAAGCGCCGGCGAGACTGCCTGCTCCCTCCTCCCGTGGCCGGCTATGCTGCCGCACAGGCCTCACCGCCCCACCGTACTCCCATCTCTGGCCTAGCCATCCCTCTACTCACCCACACCTGCTGTTATTCTCCGGGGATGGCAGACGAACCAGTAAACCCTCATACTCCTCCGCGTGGGAAACAACTGTCGAGTCTTCCCTGGCTCCACGTCGTTCCCTTCCTAGGCCTCGCCATCGTCCACCGCCCTGGTGCTCTCGGCGCGGCCTGGTCAACGTTGTCAATGAACGACATCCATCGGAAGTGGAATGTACGTGGAGAGGCTGACAGCTGGGTCCACGTCCGCACGCAAGGAAATGCCTCCTTATTACGCACAAAATAATGATTCCTCCACCTGACAGCTAGGACCCACAGGAAGGGCTTCTGTATTTCGCGAAAAAAATGCCCCCCCCCCCCGCTGACAGGTCAGACCCACCAGCTATATCTTCGCACGCAAGGAAGTATGTCCTTATGACACACAAAAAAAATGAATACCCCCTGCTAGCTGGGACCCACCATAGTGGGTGGGTGACTTGTGGGCCTACTAAGTTGACGGGGACAGAGGGCTTTGTCAACTTAGTCAATATAAACGATTCTAGCTCCAGTGACCGTTCGATGTCCATCCAACGGCCATAGTGCTTCTTCAACCTCTGGTCTTCTTGCTCCAGCCGCCCAAAGCAGCGCCGGTCGTGCCGCCTGCTCCTGCCTCCCGTGGCCGGCTGTGCTGCCGCGGAGGCCTCACGGCCCCATCATATACTCACATCCCTGGCCTATCTATCCCTCTCCTCACCCACACCTCATGTTATTTTCCGGTGACGGTAGCCAAACCAGTCAACCCTCGTACTCTCCAGCGCGTGGGCAGCCACCGCCATGTCTTCCCCGACTCTGTGTCGTTCCAATCGTAGACCTCGCCGTCATCCACCGCCCTGGTGCTCTCGGCGCAGCGTGGTCAACGTGGTCAACAAACGACATCCATCAGAAGTGGACTGTACATGGAGATGCTAACAGCTGGGTCCACGGCCGCACACAAGG
Organism: Triticum urartu; assembly: GCF_003073215.2. NCBI lineage: Eukaryota > Viridiplantae > Streptophyta > Magnoliopsida > Poales > Poaceae > Triticum > Triticum urartu. The sequence goes on from NC_053028.1 coordinate 270,009,036, forward strand.
AAATGCCTCCTTATTACACGCAAAATAATGATTCCCCCACCATACATCTGGGACCCGCCGGAAGGGCCTCTGTATTTCACGAGAAAAACGTTCCATCCGCTGACAGGTCGGACCCACCAACTATATCTTCACATGCAAGGAAGTGCCTCCTTATTGCGCACAAAAAAATGAATACCCCCTGCCAGCTGGGACCCACCACATTGGGAGGCTGACTTGTGGGCCTACTAAGTTGACAGGGGCGGAGGGCTTTGTCAACTTAGTCAATATGAACGATTCTAGCTCCAGTGACCATACGATGTCCATCCAACAGCCTTAGTGCTTCTTCAACCTCTGGTCTTCTTGCTCCAGCTGCCCAAAGCAGCACCGGTCGTGCCGCTTGCTCCTGCCTCCCATGGTCGGCTGTGCTGCCGCGGAGGCCTCACCGCCCCCATAATACTCCCACCGCTGGCCAGGCCATCCCTCCACTCACCCACGCCCCCTGTTATTCTGCGGCGACAGCAACCTCACACCGTAGCCGAACCAGTGAACCCTCGTACTCCTCTCTACGAGGGCATCCACTGCCGTGTCTTCCCCGGCTCCATGTCGTCCCCTTCCTAGGCCTCACCATCATCCACCACCTTGGTGCTCTCGGCGTGGCGTGGTCAATGTGGTCAACGACCAACTTCCATCGGAAGAGTACTGTACATGGAAAGGCTGACAGCTGGGTCCACGGCCACATCCCAGTTTTTTTGTGATTTGCCAAGTCACTTTGTCAGGAATGTTGGGCTGCAAATTATTCAAGACGAGGAAAGCTTCATTCGGTTGGCCGAGAAAATGGCCTATCAGTAATGAGAAATGGGCTGTACATTTTTAAAACACATCAAACCGGCAATTAGTTTCAAATTTCTTTTTCTCATTTCGAGATTTTAAATTGCACTGATTTTTATGCATGGACAATTTGTTGGATTTTATATTGATATACATTTATTTTTAAAATCAGTTCGAATGTGAATCGAAATTTCGGGATTAAAAACAGTTCGGACCGCACCGAAATATGCAAAATTTTGTATAATTTCTTAACCGTGGCCACAATATGGGCTATAATGCTAACAAAAAGAATATGGGCTCCAAGAAACCTTAATAAATTAGCAAATGGGTTGTAAATTATTAGAAATAATGGCAGATGGGTTGTATGTTGTTTTCCACATATTTGAGGCTTTCCTAAAAAAAGATTGACGCACAAGTAGTGACTGTTGGATTTCCATCCAACAGCCATCGTGCTTCTTCAATCTCTGCTCTTCCTGCTCCAGCCGCTCGAACAAGCGCCGGCAAGACTGCCTGCTCCCTCCTCCCCATGGCCGGCTGTGCTGCTGCGTAGGCCTCACTGCCCCATCGTACTCCCATCGCTGGCCTACCCATCCCTCTACTCACCCACACCTGTTGTTATTCTCTGGCGACGGCAAACGAACCAGTAAACCCCCGTACAGTCGTACTCCCCTCCGTGTGGGAAACAACTGCCGAATCTTCCCTGCCTCCGTGTCGCTCCCTTCCTAGGCCTCACCGTCGTCCACCGCCTTGGTGCTCTCGGTGCGGCCTGGTCAACATGGTCAACGACCGACGTGCATCTGAAGTGGACTGTACGTGGAGAGGCTAACAGCTGGGTCCACGGCCGCACGCAAGGAAATGCCTCCTTATTACGCGCAAAATAATGATTCCTCCACCTGACATCTGGGACCCACCGGAAGGGCCTCTGTATTTCGTGAAAAAACGTTACCGCCGCTGACAGCTCGGACCCACCAGCTATATCTTCGCACGCAAGGAAGTGCCTCCTTATTACGCACAAAAAAATGAATACTCCCCTGCTAGCCGGTTGACTTGTGGGCCTACTAAGTTGACGGGGACGGAGGGCTTTGTCAACTTAGTCAATATGCACGATTCTAGCTCCAGTGACCGTACGATGTCCGTCCAATGGCCGTAGTGCTTCTTCAACCTCTGGTCTTCTTGCTCCAGCCGCCCAAACCAGCGCCGGTCATGCCTCGTGCTCCTGCCTCCCGTGGCCGATTGCGATGCGGTGGAGGCCTCACCGCCCCCTACTACTCCCACCGCTGGCCAGGCCATCCCTCTACTCACCCACACCCCATGTTATTCTGCGGCGACGGCAGCCTCACACAGCAGCGAACCAGTGGACCCTCATACTCCTCTACGTGTGGGCATCCACTGACGTGTCTTCCCTGGCTCAGCATCGTCCCCTTCCTAGGCCACGCTGTCATCCACCGCCTTGGTGCTCTTGGCGCGGCGTGGTCAATGTGGTAAACGACCGACTTCCATCGGAAGAGTAATGTACGTGGAGAGGCTGACAGCTGGGTCCACGGTAGCCGCAAGGAAGTGCCTCCTTATTACGCGCAAAATAAATATTCATGTACCTGACAGCAGGGACCCACCGGACGGGCCACCATATTTTATGAAAAAAACGTTTCCCCCCTGGCTGCTGGGACCCACCAGCTACATCTTCGCACGCAAGGAAGTGCGTCCGGGCAAAAAAATGATTCGCCCCCTGACTGCTGGGACCCACCAGCTATATCTTCGCACGCAAGGAAGTGCCTGATAGTCGGGACCCACCTGGCCGAAGCGTACGTATCATTGTCATTCTGGTCGCGAATGTGTACGTACATACTGGTCGATGTAGAGCGCGCACGTGTCGTAGTTGAGGCGCGCATGTAGCATGTACACGTACGTACAGCGGCCAGTGTGCAAGAAAGAAAATACGGCCATGTGCGTACATACGGGCGGGGTCTCGAATGCCTACTCGCGCATACGTACGGCCAAGGCTCGTTTACATGGCTGGGTCGGAACGGAGAAACTGCGATGTCGTCGTGTTCATGGGGAGGCAACAGAATGTGTCGTGTTCATCGGGAGGCAATGGAACATGTGGGAGCCAACCGGCTTGGATGGAACAGCTGATGGAAACAAGGCCTGGCGTACCGCATAACGGAGGAAACGGTCTTGTGTTCGACTGGCCACATTCGAAACGGATCCTATTCATCGGGAGGGGTGGCGTACCACAAAGCGGAGGAAACGGACCTCCTACGGTCAAAACGGGGGTCCTGTTGATCGGGAGGGGTGTGGCGTACCACAAAACGGAGGAAACGGACTTGTGTTGGAGCTCTACGGTCGAAACGGGGGTCCTGTTCATCGGGAGGGGTGTGGCGTACCGCAAAATGGGACTCCACGGGATACTGTTCATCTCCACCGTCGACCCCCTCCAGCCTCCACGGGCTATGGTTCATCCACCGTCGACCTCCTCCAGCCTCCACCTGCGACTGTTCATCCACGGGCTCCTGTTCATCCAGCCTCCACCGTGCGCTACTCCACCGGCTACTGTTCAGCCAGCCCTCTCCAGGCGCTCTTATTCAACCACCCCTCCACGGGCTACTGTTCATCCATCCCTCCACCATCTACTGTTCATCCTGACCTCCACGGGATGGTCCTGTTCATCCAGCCCTCCACGGGGTCCTGTTCATCCAGCCCCAACCGGCTCGATCGATCGGGGTCATGTTCATCCAGAGGCAACACCATGGGGTCCTATTCATCCACCCCCACCGGGAACTATTCATCCAACCCCCCCCCCCCCCCCCCCCCCCTCCCCCACTGTTCATCCAGAGGCAACACCACAGGGTCCTGTTCATCCACCCCCACCGGGAACTGTTCATCCCCCAGCAACACTCACTGTTCATCCAAAGGCAACATCGATCGGCTTCAGTTAGCAGCAGTAACCATCGATCGATCGCTCGGGTTCAATTAACAGTCATCGATAGATCGCTCGGGTTCAGTAACGCATAGCCTGCAGTGCAATCGCTCGGGTTCAGTTAGAGCCCAACGCCTCGCTCGGGTTCAGTTAGAGCCCAATGCCTCGCACCCACGCGCGTGCGTGTATGAGAGAAACGCGCATCGCTCGGCCCCGACCACCCACTGTAACCGGGAACACCCCGATATTTTCCTCGCCCTCGCTTCTAACACGGTTTTTTCCATCATGGACGGCCCAAAGAATGTCATGCAGCTGCGTCTCCGGCCCGCCCAGGACGAAAAGCCCATTTTCTGTCATGATTTTTTGTCATAGAAGTAGGACCCCACCACATCTATGACGATATCGTGTGTTGTCACAATTATTGTCATAGAAGTGTCATACGTATGACAGAAAAAACTTCGTTCAGCCCAAATGTCACGGGTGTGTCTTTTTTTTGTAGTGTGTCTACATCATTCTCGAACCCGTAGGGTCCGCACGCTTAACGTTCGTTGACGATATAGTATTGTATGAGTTATGTATGTTGGTGACCGAATGTTGTTCGGAGTCCCAGATGAGTTCACGAACAAGACGAGGAGCTCCGGAATAGTCTGGAGGTAAAAATTGATATATAGGATGATATGGTTGGGCAAAGGGGTATGGCCCATGGGGCTTTAGGTCGGTGCAAAAGGAAGTTTTGCGGAGGTCAGGGACAAGACGCCAGGGACCCTGGAGTCTGGCCCAGGGCCAGATGTCGAGGCCCTTGATGTTTGGGCAGACTCTGAGGACCATGGTGTCTAGTACTGGAAACCGAGAAGGACTCTTCCTTGCGTTCCAAACCGACTTTAAGGAGGCTCTATCTCCAAGAAACGACCCCAGGGCTCAACATATAAATAGAGGAGCGGGGCTAGCCCCTGGGGGACACCATGATTCACCAAGCCGTGTGCCGATGGCTCCTCCCCCTCTAGTTCGTCCTCTATCCTAAATCCGTTGTGCTTGGCGAAGCCATGCGGAATAGTTTACCATCTCTATCACCACGGCGTCGTGCTGCCAGAACTCATCTACTATGCCTCTCTTGCTGGATCAAGAAGGCGAGGACGTCATCAAGCTAAACATATGCTGAACACGGAGGTATCGTACGTTCGGTGCTTGATCGGTACGGATCGTGAAGTTGTACGACTACATCAACCGTGTTGATAATCGCTTCCTCTTAGCGATCTACATGGGTATGTAGATGATCTCCCCTTCTCGTAGCTATGCATCTCCATGCATAGATCTAGCGTGTGCGTAGAAACTTTTTTGTTTTCCATGCAATGTTCTCCAACAGTGGCATCATGAGCTAGGTCTATGCGTAGATGATATGCACAAGTAGAACACAAAGGAGTTGTGGGCGGTGACGTTCATATTGCTTCCCACCAATGTCTTATTTTGATTCGGCAGCATTGTGGGATGAAGCAGCCCGGACCAACCTTACATGTCCACGCACATGAGACCTGTTCCACCGACTGACATGCAACTTGTTTTGCATAAAGTTGGTTGGCGGGTGTCTGTTTCTCCTACTTTAGTTGAATGGGATTTGACTACGGTGGTCCTTGAAGAAGGTTAAATAGCAACTTGATAATCACTGTTGTGGTTTTGTGTAGGTAAGAACGGTTCTTGCACGTTGCCCGTAGCAGCTGAAGGAAATATGCCCTAGAGGCAATAATAAAGTTATTATTTATTTCCTTATATCATGATAAATGTTTATTATTCATGCTAGAATTGTATTAACCGGAAACATAATACATGTGTGAATACATAGACAAACAGAGTGTCACTAGTATGCCTCTACTTGACTAGCTCATTAATCAAAGATGGTTATGTTTCCTAACCATGGACAAAGAGTTGTCATTTGATTAACGGGATCACATCATTAGTTGAATGATCTGATTGACATGACCCATTCCATTAGCTTAGCACCCGATCGTTTAATGTGTTGCTATTGCTTTCTTCATGACTTATACATGTTCCTATGACTATGAGATTATGCAACTCCCGTTTTCCGGAGGAACACTTTGTGTGCTACCAAACGTCACAACGTAAATGGGTGATTATAAAGGTACTCTACAGGTGTCTCCAAGGGTACATGTTGGGTTGGCGTATTTCGAGATTAGGATTTGTCACTCCGATTGTCGGAGAGGTATCTCTGGGCCCTCTCGGTAATGCACATCACATAAGCCTTGCAAGCATTGCAACTAATGAGTTAGTTGCGAGATGATGTATTACGGAACGAGTAAAGAGACTTGCCGGTGACGAGATTGAACTAGGCATTGAGATACCAACGATCGAATCTCGGGCAAGTAACATACCGATGACAAAGGGAACAACGTATGTTGTTATGCGGTCTGACCGATAAAGATCTTCGTAGAATATGTAGGAGCCAATATGAGCATCCAGGTTCCGCTATTGGTTATTGACCGGAGACGTGTCTCGGTCATGTCTACATTGTTCTCGAACCCGTAGGGTCCGCACGCTTAAGGTTTCGATGACAGTTATATTATGAGTTTATGAGTTTTGATGTACCGAAGTTAGTTCGGAGTCCCGGATGTGATCACGGACATGACGAGGAGTCTCGAAATGGTCGAGACATAAAGATTGATATATTGGACGGCTATATTCGAACACCGGAAGTGTTCCGGGGAAGTTTCGGATAAAACCGGAGCACCGGGGGGTTACCGGAACCCCCCGGGGGGTTAATGGGCCTCATGGGCCTAAAGTGGAGAAGAGGAGGGGCTGCCAGGGCAGGCCGCACGCCCCCTCTCCCCCTAGTCCGAATTGGACAAGGAGGGAGGGGCGGCGCCCCCTCTCTCTCTCCCTTCCTTCCCCCTCTCCTAATTGGACAAGGAAAGGGAGGGGAGTCCTACTCCCGGTAGGAGTACGACTCCTCCTGCGCGCCTCCTACTAGGGCCGGCCGCACCCCCCCCCCTTGGATCCTTTATATACGGAGGCAAGAGGCACCCCATAGACACAAGTTGACCCACGTGATCATATTCTTAGCCGTGTGCGGTGCCCCCTTCCACCATAGTCCTCGATAATATTGTAGCGGTGCTTAGGCGAAGCCCTGCGACGGTAGTACATCAAGATCGTCACCACGCCATCGTGCTGACAGAACTCTTCCCCCACACTTTGTTGGATCGGAGTCCGGGGATCGTCATCGAGCTGAACGTGTGCTAGAACTCGGAGGTGCCGTAGTTTCGGTGCGTGATCGGTCGAGCCGTGGAGACGTACGACTACATCAACCAAATGCTTCCGTTGTCGATCTACAAGGGTACGTAGATCACACTCTCCCCCTCTCGTGGCTATGCATCACCATGATCTTGCGTGTGCGTAGGAAAATTTTGAAATTACTACGTTCCCCAACAGTGGCATCCGAGCCTAGGTTTTATATGTTGATGTTATATGCACGAGTAGAACACAAGTGAGTTGTGGGCGATATAAGTCATACTGCTTACCAGCATGTCATACTTTGGTTCGGCGGTATTGTTGGACGAAGCGGCCCGGACCGACATTATGCGTACGATTACGCGAGACCGGTTCTCCCGACATGCTTTGCACATAGGTGGCTTGCGGGTGACAGTTTCTCCAACTTTAGTTGAACCGAGTGTGGCTACGCCCGGTCCTTGCGAAGGTTAAAACAGCACCAACTTGACAAACTATCGTTGTGGTTTTGATGCGTAGGTAAGGTTGGTTCTTGCTTAAGCCCGTAGCAGCCATGTAAAACTTGCAACAACAAAGTAGAGGACGTCTAACTTGTTTTTGCAGGGCATGTTGTGATGTGATATGGTCAAGACATGATGCTAAATTTTATTGTATGAGATGATCATGTTTTGTAACCGAGTTATCGGCAACGGGCACGAACCATATGGTTGTCGCTTTATTGTATGCAATTCAATCGCGCTGTAATGCTTTACTTTATCACTAAGCGGTAGCGATAGTCTTGGAAGCATAAGATTGGGGAGACGACAACGATGCTACGATGGAGATCAAGGTGTCGCGCCAGTGACGATGGTGATCACGACGGTGCTTCGAAGATGGAGATCACAAGCACAAGATGATGATGGCCATATCATATCACTTATATTGATTGCATGTGATGTTTATCGTTTATGCATCTTATTTTGCTTTGTTTGACGGTAGCATTATAAGATGATCTATCACTAATTATCAAGAAGTGTTCTCGCTGAGTATGCACCGTTGTGAAAGTTCTTCGTGCTGAGACACCACGTGATGATCGGGTGTGATAGGCTCTACGTTCAAATACAACGGGTGCAAAATAGTTGCACACGCGGAATACTCAGGTTATACTTGACGAGCCAAGCATATACAGATATGGCCTCGGAACACGGAGACCGAAAGGTCGAGCGTGAATCATATAGTAGATATGATCAACATAGTGATGTTCACCAATGAAACTACTCCATCTCACGTGATGATCGGACATGGTTTAGTTGATTTGGATCACGTAATCACTTAGAGGATTAGAGGGATGTCTATCTAAGTGGGAGTTCTTTAAGTAAATTAATTGAACCTAAATTTATCATGAAACTTAGTACCTCATAGTATCTTGCTTGTTTATGCTTGATTGTAGATAGATGGCTCGTGCTGTTGTTCCGTTGAATTTTAATGCGTTCCTTGAGAAAGCAAAGTTGAAAGATGATGGTAGCAATTACATGGACTGGGTCCGTAACTTGAGGACTATCCTCATTGCTGCACAGAAGAATTACGTCCTGGAAGCACCGCTGGGTGCCAGGCCTGCTGCTGGAGCAACACCAGATGTAATGAACGTCTGGCAGAGCAAAGCTGATGACTACTCGATAGTTCAGTGTGCCATGCTTTACGGCTTAGAATCGGGACTTCAACGACGTTTTGAACGTCATGGAGCATATGAGATGTTCCAGGAGTTGAAGTTAATATTTCAAGCAAATGCCCGAATTGAGAGATATGAAGTCTCCAATAAGTTCTATAGCTGCAAGATGGAGGAGAACAGTTCTGTCAGTGACCATATACTCAAAATGTCTGGGTATAATAATCACTTGATTCAATTGGGAGTTAATCTTCCAGATGATTGCGTCATTGACAGAATTCTCCAATCACTGCCACCAAGCTACAAGAGCTTCGTGATGAACTATAATATGCAAGGGATGAATAAGACTATTCCCGAGCTCTTCGCAATGCTGAAAGCTGCGGAGGTAGAAATCAAGAAGGAGCATCAAGTGTTGATGGTCAACAAGACCACTAGTTTCAAGAAAAATGGCAAAGGGAAGAAGAAGGGGAACTTCAAAAAGAATAGCAAGCAAGTTTCTACTCAAGAGAAGAAACCCAAACCTGGACCTAAGCCTGAAACTGAGTGCTTCTACTGCAAGCAGACTGGTCATTGGAAGCGGAACTGCCCCAAGTATTTGGCGGATAAGAAGGATGGCAAGTTGAACAAAGGTATATGTGATATACATGTTATTGATGTGTACCTTACTAATGCTCGAAGTAGCACCTGGGTATTTGATACTGGTTCTGTTGCTAATATTTGCAACTCGAAACAGGGACTATGGATTAAGCGAAGATTGGCTAAGGACGAGGTGACGATGCGCGTGGGAAACGGTTCCAAAGTCGATGTGATCGCAGTCGGCACGCTACCTCTACATCTACCTTCGGGATTAATATTAGACCTAAATAATTGTTATTTGGTGCCAGTGTTAAGCATGAACATTATATCTGGATCTTGTTTGATGCGAGACGGTTATTCATTTAAATCTGAGAATAATGGTTGTTCTATTTATATGAGTAATATCTTTTATGGTCATGCACCCTTAAAGAGTGGTCTATTTTTATTGAATCTCGATAGTAGTGACACACATATTCATAGTGTTGAAGCCAAAAGATGCAGAGTTGATAATGATAGTGCAACTTATTTGTGGCACTGCCATTTAGGTCATATCGGTGTAAAGCGCATGAAGAAACTCCATACTGATGGACTTTTGGAACTACTTGATTATGAATCACTTGGTACTTGCGAACCGTGCCTCATGGGCAAGATGACTAAAACACCGTTCTCCGGTACTATGGAGAGAGCAACAGATTTGTTGGAAATCATACATACAGATGTATGTGGTCCGATGAATATTGAGGCTCGTGGCGGATATCGTTATTTTCTCACCATCATAGATGACTTAAGCAGATATGGGTATATCTACTTAATGAAACTTAAGTCTGAAACGTTTGAAAAGTTCAAAGAATTTCAGAGTGAAGTTGAAAATCATCGTAACAAGAAAATAAAGTTTCTACGATCTGATCGTGGAGGAGAATATTTGAGTTACGAGTTTGGTGTACATTTGAAACAATGCGGAATAGTTTCGCAACTCACGCCACCCGGAACACCACAGCGTAATGGTGTGTCAGAATGTCGTAATCGTACTTTACTAGATATGGTGCGATCTATGATGTCTCTTACTGATTTACCGCTATCGTTTTGGGGTTATGCTTTGGAGACGGCCGCATTCACGTTAAATAGGGCACCATCAAAATCCGTTGAGACGACACCTTATGAACTATGGTTTGGCAAGAAACCAAAGTTGTCGTTTCTGAAAGTTTGGGGCTGTGATGCTTATGTGAAAAAGCTTCAACCTGATAAGCTCGAACCCAAATCGGAGAAATGTGTCTTCATAGGATATCCAAAGGAGACTATTGGATACACCTTCTATCACAGATCCGAAGGCAAGACTTTTGTTGCTAAGTTCGGAAACTTTCTGGAGAAGGAGTTTCTCTCGAAAGAAGTGAGTGGGAGGAAAGTAGAACTTGACGAGGTAACTGTACCTGCTCCCTTATTGGAAAGTAGTGCATCATAGAAAACTGTTTCTGTGACACCTACACCAGTTAGTGAGGAAGCTAATGATGATGATCATGAAACTTCAGAACAAGATACAACTGAACCTCATAGATCAACCAGAGTGAGATCCGCGCCAGAGTGGTATGGTAATCCTATTCTGGAAGTCATGCTACTAGATCATGACGAACCTACGAACTATGAAGAAGCGATGGTGAGCCCAGATTCCGCAAAATGGCTTGAAGCCATGAAATCTGAGATGGGATCCATGTATGAGAACAAAGTATGGACTTTGTTTGACTTGCCCGATGATCGGCAAGCAATTGAGAATAAATGGATCTTCAAGAAGAAGACTGACGCTGACGGTAATATTACTGTCTACAAAGCTCGACTTGTCGCAAAAGGTTTTCGGCAAGTTCAAGGGATTGACTACGATGAGACCTTCTCACCCGTAGCGATGCTTAAGTCTGTCCGAATCATGTTAGCAATTGCCGCATTTTATGATTATGAAATTTGGCAGATGGATGTCAAAACTGCATTCCTGAATGGATTTCTGGAAGAAGAGTTGTATATGATGCAACCAGAAGGTTTTGTCGATCCAAAGGGAGCTAACAAAGTGTGCAAGCTCCAGCGATCCATTTATGGACTGGTGCAAGCCTCTCGGAGTTGGAATAAACGCTTTGATAGTGTGATCAAAGCATTTGGTTTTATACACACTTTTGGAGAAGCCTGTATTTACAAGAAAGTGAGTGGGAGCTCTGTAGCATTTCTGATATTATATGTGGATGACATATTACTAATTGGAAATGATATAGAATTTCTGGTTAGCATAAAGGGATACTTGAATAAGAGTTTTTCAATGAAAGACCTCGGTGAAGCTGCTTACATATTAGGCATTAAGATCTATAGAGATAGATCAAGATGCTTAATTGGACTTTCACAAAGCACATACCTTGACAAAGTTTTGAAGAAGTTCAAAATGGATCAAGCAAAGAAAGGGTTCTTGCCTGTGTTACAAGGTGTGAAGTTGAGTAAGACTCAATGCCCGACCACTGCAGAAGATAGAGAGAAAATGAAAGATGTTCCCTATGCTTCAGCCATAGGCTCTATCAAGTATGCAATGCTGTGTACCAGACCTGATGTGTGCCTTGCTATAAGTCTAGCAGGGAGGTACCAAGGTGATCCAGGAGTGGATCACTGGACAGCGGTCAAGAACATCCTGAAATACCTAAAAAGGACTAAGGATATGTTTCTCATTTATGGAGGTGACAAAGAGCTCATCGTAAAAGGTTACGTTGATGCAAGCTTTGACACTGATCCGGACGATTCTAAATCGCAAACCGGATACGTGTTTACATTAAACGGTGGAGCTGTCAGTTGGTGCAGTTCTAAACAAAGCGTTGTAGTAGGATCTACATGTGAAGCGGAGTACATAGCTGCTTCGGAAGCAGCAAATGAAGGAGTCTGGATGCAGGAGTTCATATCCGATCTAGGTGTCATACCTAGTGCATCGGGTCCAATGAAAATCTTTTGTGACAATACTGGTGCAATTGCCTTGGCAAAGGAATCCAGATTCACAAGAGAACCAAGCACATCAAGAGATGCTTCAATTCCATCCGGGATCTAGTCCAGGTGGGAGACATAGAGATTTGCAAGATACATACGGATCTGAACATTGCAGACCCGTTGACTAAGCCTCTTCCACGAGCAAAACATGATCAGCACCAAGGCTCCATGGGTGTTAGAATCATTACTGTGTAATCTAGATTATTGACTCTAGTGCAAGTGGGAGACTGAAGGAAATATGCCCTAGAGGCAAGAGGCACCCCATAGACACAAGTTGATCCACGTGATCATATTCTTAGCCGTGTGCGGTGCCCCCTTCAACCATAGTCCTCGATAATATTGTAGCGGTGCTTAGGCGAAGCCCTGCGACGGTAGTACATCAAGATCGTCACCACGTCGTCGTGCTGACGGAACTCTTCCCCGACACTTTGCTGGATCGGAGTCCGGGGATCGTCATCGATCTGAACGTGTGCTAGAAATCAGAGGTGCCGTAGTTTCGGTGCTTGATCGGTCGGGCCGTGGAGACGTACGACTACATCAACCAAATGCTTCCGTTGTCGATCTACAAGGGTACGTAGATCACACTCTCCCCCTCTCGTTGCTATGCATCACCATGATCTTGCGTGTGCGTAGGAAAAATTTGAAATTACTACGTTCCCCAACAGCAGCCACGTAAAACTTGCAACAACAAAGTAGGAGGACGTCTAACTTGTTTTTGCAGGGAATGTTATGACGTGATATGGTCAAGATATGATGTGATCTATGTTGATGTATGAGATGATCATGTTTTGTAATAAGTTCACGACTTGCATGTCGATGAGTACGACAACCGGCAAGAGCATTAGGGTTGTCTTTAACTATTGTATGACCTGCGTGTCAATCACTTAAGTGCCATGTAATTGCTTTACTTTATCACTATGCGTTAGCAATAGTTGTAGAAGCAATAGTTATCAAGACGACCCCGACACAACGATGGAGATCAAGGTGTCGTGCGGTTGACGATGGAGATCATGCCGATGCTTCGAAGATGGAGATCAAAAGCACAAGATGATGATGGACATATCATGTCACATATTTTTGATTGCATGTGATGTTTATCTTTTATGCATCTTATTTTGCTTAGAATGACGGTAGCATTATAAGATGATCCCTTCACTTAATTTCAAGATAAAAGTGTTCTCCCTGAGAATGCACCGTTGCCAAAGTTTGTCGTTTCGAAGAATCTCGTGATGATTGAGTGTGATAGATTCTACGTTCACATACAACGGGTGTAAGCCAGTTTTGCACATGCAGAATACTTGGGTTAAACTTGACGAGCCTAGCATGTACAGACATGGTCTCGGAACACTGGAGACCAAAAGGTCGAACGTGAGTCATATAGTGGATATGATCAACATAGAGATGTTCACCATTGAAGACTACGCCATCTCACGTGATGATCGGACATGGGTTAGTTGACTTGGATCATGTATCACTTACACAACTTGAGGGATGTTGATTTAAGTGAGAGTTCATTAGTAATTTGATTAATTGAACTAAAATTTATCATGAACTTAGTCTTAATAGTTTTTGCATATCTATGTTGTAGATCAATGGCTCGTGCTACCATTCCCTTCAATTTAATGCATTCCTAGAGAAATCTAAGTTGAAAGATAATGGTAGCAACTACACAGACCGGGTCAGTAACTTAAGCATTATCCTCATTGCTGCACAGGAGAATTATGTCTTGATGCACCGCTAGGTGACAGACCTGCTACAGGAGCTGAAGCTGATGTTATGAACGTCTGGCAAACTCGATCTGATGGCTACTCAATAGTTTAGTGTGCCATGCTTTACGGCTTAGAACCGGGACTTCAAAAGCACTTTGAACACCATGGAGCATATGAGATGTTCCAAGAGCTGAAGTTAATATTTCAAGCTAGTGCTCGGGTTGAGAGATATGAAGTCTCCAACAATTTCTTTAGTTGTAAGATGGAGGAGAACTGTTTTGTCAGTGAACACATACTCAAAATGTCTGGGTATCATAACCACTTGACTCGGCTAGGAATTGATCTTCCAGTTGAGAGTGTTATTGACAGAGTTCTTCAGTCACTGCCACCAAGCTACAAAGGTTTTGTGATGAACTATAATATGCAAGGGATGATGAAAACGATTCCCGAGCTCTTCGCGATGCTGAAATCGGCAGAGGTAGAAATCAAAAAGGAGCATCAAGTGTTGATGGTTAACAAGACCACTAGTTTCAAGAAAAGGGACAAGGGAAATAAAGGGAACTTCAAGAATATTGGCAAGCAAATTGCCACTCCCATGAAGAAGCCCAAAGCTGGACCCGAACCTGAAACTGAGTGCTTCTACTGCAAGGGAAATGGTCACTGGAAGCGGAACTGCCCTAAGTACTTGGCAGATAAGAAGGATGGCAAAGTGAACAAAGGTATATTTGATATACATGTTATTGATGTATTCCTTACTAATGCTCGTAGTAGCGCCTGAGTATTTGATACAGGTTCAGTTGCTCATATTTGTAACTCGAAACAGGAGTTGCGGAATAAACGAAGAGGCTAAGGACGAGGTGACGATGCACGTCGGGAATGGTTCAAGGTTGATGTGATTGCCGTCGGCATGCAATCTCTACATATACCTTCGGGATTAGTTTTAGACTTGAATAATTGTTATTTGGTGCCAGCGTTGAGCATGAACATTATATCTGGATCTTGTTTATTGTGAGACGGTTATTCATTTAATTCAGAGAATAATGGTTGTTCTATTTATATGAGTAATATCTTTTATGGTCATGCACCTTTGATGAATGGTCTATTCTTGTTGAATCTCGATCGTAGTGATGCACATATTCATAATATTGATGCCAAAAGATGCAAAGTTGATAATGATAGTGCAACATACTTGTGGCACTTCCATTTAGGTCATATTGGTGTAAAACAAATGAAGAAACTCCATCCAGATGGACTTTTGGAATCACTTGATTATGAATCATTTGATACTTGTGAACCGTGCCTCATGGGTAAGATGACTAGAACTCCGTTCTACGGAACAATGGAACGAGCTAATGACTTATTGGAAATAATACATACTGATGTATGCGGTCCAATGAGTGTTGAAGCATGCGGCGGGTATCGCTATTTTCTAACCTTCATAGATGATTTAAGTAGGTATGGGTATATCTACTTAATGCAATACAAGCCTAAAACATTTGAAAATTTCAAAGAATTTCAGAGTGAAGTGGAGAATCATCGTAACAAGAAAATAAAGTGTCTACGATCTGATCACGGAGGCAAATATTTAAGTTACGAGTTTGGCCTTCATTTAAGACAATATGGAATTGTTTCACAACTCATGACACCTAGAACACCACAGTGTAATGGTGTGTCCAAACGTCGTAACAGTACTTTATTAGATATATGGTGTGTTCTATGATGTCTCTTACCGATTTGCCGTTATCATTTTGGGGTTATGCATTAGACACAGTCGCATTCACATTAAATAGGGAACCATCTAAATCCGTTGAGATGACACCGTATGAACTGTGGTTTGGCAAGAAACCTAAGCTGTCGTTTCTTAAAGTTTGGGGATGTGATGCTTATGTCAAAAGGCTTCAGCCTGATAAGCTCGAACCCAAAGCGGAGAAGTGCATCTTCATAGGATACCCTAAAGACACTATTGGGTATACCTTCTACCATGGATCTGAAAGGCAAGATTTTTGTTGCTAAAAATGGGACATTTCTAGAGAAGGAGTTTCTCTCGAAAGAAGTGAGTGGGGGGAAAGTAGAACTTGATGATGTAATTGTACCTTCTCTCGAATTGGAAAGTAACATCTCAGAGAAAATCATTCCCATGATGCCTACACCAACTAGAGAAGAAGCTAATGATAATGATCATGAAACTTCGGATCAAGTTACTACTAAACCTCGTAGGTCAACCAGAACATGTACCGCACCAGAGTGGTATAGTAATCCTGCCCTTGAAGTCATGTTGTTAGACAACGGCGAACCTTCAAACTATGAAGAAGCTATGATGAGCCCAAATTCCAAAAAATGGCGTGAGGCCATGAAATCTGAGATAGGATCCATGTATGGGAACAGAGTGCGAACTTTGGTGGACTTGCCCGATGATTGGCAAGCCATTGAGAATAAATGGATCTTCAAGAAGAAGATGGACGTTGATGGTAATATCACTGTCTACATGTAGTGACCCGACCTCAGACGGTCAAGCCTCTGTGTATCTATGCCATCCCTGGATCGGTATGCTGACACACACAGTACATCAATGTATATATCAAAGTGCAATCACATGTATAAATAACGTAAAACTAATATATACCTCATAAGTCTCACCGGAAACAAACAATCGGGTGTGGAGTCCCATCAACGCCATCGGCAAGTTGAGTGTAGACCGTAACCCTGTATCGTAACTCTTACTCGTCGAAGAAATATCTGCAACATGATACATTGCAGCCGTGTAGGTCAGTACATTGAATGTACCGGCAAGATCACAATAAGAGAAAACAAATGATAAACTATACTATATGCAATATGGCTTTGTGGCTCTGTAACTGAGTTTTGTTTGCATAAAAGCTGGTTTTATTTTCCCTACATCAAAGGAATTAACTGGAGTCTATACTACGGAGTTTTATATCATGACATGGTTCCGCCAACCGATGTCTCATAGCCCAAATCATCATAAGTTTCCCACACTTAAGTTATCAGTCTGGTGTTGAGAGTTCCGAGATAGATCCAAGTCCAGAGGCTCAAATTGTCCATAACCGGGGACACGACTAATCGATTAGGTTTTAACCCTCTGCAGAGGTTTGTACACTTTACCCGCAAGATTCGATCCCTCTTTTTACGTTCTCGTACTTCAGGTTGTTTGAGAACAAGACAACTGAAACATGGTTTTCCGAGGAGTTCCCCTGACCACTGTCCGTTGCTCATCCAATCCTACCGTAGTTCTACATCTGCTAGCATTGTCCCAGCCAGAGTCACCACTAAGGTCAACCAAGCCAGAGCCCATAATGACTTGCGGTTGCACAGGTAAGCTTCCGGGCATGAAGTATTCTTCCGTCTCTTTGAGTCTGGGTGAAGCTTTCCGCAAGATGTCATGGCACTTCTCCATGCATCCCGGCCAACCACTGGTTTCTCCAGGGTGCCCGTCAACCGTCCTTCACCCAGTAGTGTGTATTGAATTCTTGTCTCGAGTCTCGAAATCTTGAGGAGTCCTGAAGATGCAGTCCTTGCCAGTGCCATCATGAAGTTGTCGCCACTGACGTAGAGTCCTCCTTCTTCACACCACTCTCATGCACTCATACCAAACCCCATCTACTATAGCGTAGCATTAAAACTATGTAACATCCCGGGTTTGGTAACAGGGAGATGGGTTTCTACCTCATGCATTCTACTCAACTACAAGATTAAATAACACTACTGGAGGGATTGTTTAATGGGTGCTAGCTACTACATGCAAATAAACATAGTTATGGAAAACATGGTCAAAGTGAACTTGCCTGGTATTACTTGATGAAGATAATAATGCTCTCGAAATCTTTGATAAACTATTCGTCACTCCAAGAAAATCTATATAATCAAACATTATACTCACATAAGCAATAATCCTAGCAAACAATACTAGCAATCAAAATAGCAATAAAAAAGTCATAAATAAAACAATAATGAAGTCAAAGGAAACCAAATAGAATTCCAAAAAAAAACTTCGAGAAAGCAGGGAGAAATCAACTCACACAATAACAGACAATACTCTCGTAGCAACACCAAATTGCTCTAATAATTTTTTCAACAACAAAGAAAATATAATTCTAATGAAACAACAGAAAACAATTTACTAAAGCATTTACTAGCAAAAAGAACTAGTATAATAAAAACTATTATAACTACCTAGTTAACACTAGAACAACTAGAAAACACTAAGACAATAGTAAACAATACTAAAATAATTTATGAAAACTTATTTACTCCTAATAACAGAACCAATAACAACATATATTGAAGTGGCAAAAGAAATACATTAAAACTAATAAAACTACTTTTATCAACTATCACTATGAACTAAACAAACAAATACTAAAACAGTAGCTAAACACTAATAAATAACTACAAAAATTTATCTACTGTAGTCTAACAGAAACATATGACAACATGTAAAAATCTACAAAAATAATTAACTAAAAATAATTAAAAACACTAATATTATGACTAAAACAACTACATAAGCAAAACAGTACTGTTTTCGCAATAAGCCTAATTAAATTAAACTAAAAATAAATAACTATAAGCTACTGGATAGACAAAATAATAACAAAACAGTAGCAAAAAGAATCAATCAAAAATATTTCATAAAATTCAAGATACGGCCAAAATAGTGATTTGAATAAATTTCATCAAATTCAATTTTAAACTACTCAAATTTGAAATCCAATGGTACAAACAAAAACTTCAACAAATTTTGAATCTAATGCAAAAAGAATCAATCAATTTGGATCTAAAACATAAAAGTATAAGCAATATAAAATCAGAACTATTCTGTTTTTAAAACAGAAATGAAAAAAAACTAAACGAGTTAACGGGCCGAACAGTGAGCGTTTTAAAACTAAACAGCGCCTAAGCGTTTAATAAACCAATGCGTCCATGGGCTAACAGAAATAAACCAATTGGCCGGTCCAACTAAACCGCAACTTAAAATAACCGATCTAAACTGAAACTAAAACCGATCTATATAGAAAAAACCTAACTATTCAATAGATCTAATCTAGAGCGTTGAAGAAAGATCGAACGGGGGAGAAGAGAGGGGATGCTCACAGCGGCGGCAAGGTGACTCCGGCGAGGTTCCGGCGGCTCGGGTTCAACGCGGTCGACGCCTCCGGTGGTCCTCGGTGACTGGGAAGGCGTCTAGGAGATGTGGAAGACGATGGCGATGATGATGGTGGTCGGCGGTGAGCTCGGGGACGGCAGAGGAGGACGGCGATGAGGTTGAGGCAGCGATGGCGTTCGGGCTTCGGTGGATCACGACGCTCCAGTGGGTTTCGGGCTTGGGTAAGGGCACGGGGAGATGCGGACGAGTGAGGGGAGTGCAGAGATGGTCTCGGGAGGTGGCGAGGGGGTCGGAGTAGCTCGGTGGGGCGGCAATGGAGTGGCGGGGGCGCTTGGCTCCAGCGAGCAATTGAGAAGGAGGCGGGGATTCTCGGAAGGGGCTTTGGGGCAGAATCAGGCGAGGGAGGGGAGTATATATAGGGGGTGGTCTACTTGGAGAAGGGGGCGAATCGGGGAAGAGGATCCCGAGGGATCCGGGATACGCCGGCGGCGTTGCTCTGCGTGGCTTGCGGGAGGAGGAAGAAGGCCGCGGGCCCCAGCGATCAATGGCAGCGGGAGACGAGCGAGAGATCGGGCGACCCGCGTGAAGAGTTTTCGCGTGTGGGGGTGACCGTGGGCCGATTCGGCCAAATGGGCCAGCCGGTGCGCGTGAGGACGCTGGCGGTTGTTGGGCTTCGGCCTATTGTTTTTTTTAACAGAGAGCAAAACAGAAATAAAACTAAACAAATATAGAAATATAATATAATCATATAATATATCAAAATGTTTGGAAAAATAAGATCCTAAAATGTGAACATATTTTTAGAGGCAACCAAATACACAAAAATTCACAGAAGTCAAATAGTGTTGCTATTGAAATAAAACCCAACAAAATCATTTTTAAAATACCCAAAATGATTTCAAATTTATTTTCTCCTAATTTTTCATTGAAGGTAATCATTTTACCCTTATTTCCATTTATTTATTTTTAGGAGAAAAATAATTTGAATAAAAGGCAATTAACTCCTAAATTGAAAGTGGGTTTCAAAATACTTCCAAATGACTTTCAATTTGATTCTTTTAACTTCCAACTCATATTTCATATAATTTGAATGAAGTCATTTTATCTCTCTCATGAAAATCATTGAGTTGCCATAAAGTTTCGAATCCTGAAACTATTTTCAAATGAAATTCAAATCTTTCAAATCCCTTTTTCATTTAATTAAATGGAAGAAGTCATATCATCTTCACTCTAGGGTTTTGTGATGAAATGGATTTGAATTCATGAAGTTCAAAATGCAAGATGAAAGTTTGGGAAAGTCATTTCATTCCGTCTTATTCAACTTTTCAAAAGTTTCAAATTCCACTCAATTTCAATCAATCAATCACCCAAACAATCAAACAAACAATCAAAACTATTTATTTAATATAACATTCCAAAATTTAGAATTTTGGGATGTTACAAACCTACCACACTTAAAATGAATCTCGTCCTCGAGATTCGAAGAGGCTAGCAAGAAAAGGTTAGGGGTTGGGGGTCTTCTAGCAAATATTTTGGTCGGAAGGGTCTAGTGTGCTACCACACTTAAAAGCATGGGTATGGTTCCGACAAAACTCATGTACTCCATCCTTTTGTGTTGCTGGTGTCGGTGTTCTCATATACTCCGGAATAGCTCTTTCATGGGTGCTCTTCCGGTCGGGGCATAACCTTTTCCTCAAACACGTGTCCTTTCATCCTGGTGACGTTCTTCTGAGACTGGGTCTTCTTAGCTGGTCTGTCGCCAATACTAAATAACTATCGAAATTCTCATGGTGGTCAACCATGTATGGTTTCTCCTGCAGAAAAATGGGTTTGGTTGAACCTCACCGTATATCCTACGATTGGCAATGGGTGCCTGGTACCTGGATCAATCATCCTACCATTCTATGGTTTTGGCTTATCGTGTCGACACTCTTCTAGGGTTTTCAAGGCTCTCTGATTTTCCATCAACATGTGATAGTTCATGATTGATGTCTCCAGTATGGGGGCCAATCCATCCCGTACTTGAACCATTACTACATATGCAGGCATCGAATCACGTATTCTAACACTTGGGCATACTCACAAGCATTGCAGAATTTCTCTTGTCAACGAACTGAGTTCGAATAAATCCATTGTGTCTGCAAGCTGAACAAGACATCTAATGTTTCTTCACAACTTTCGGGTTTTTGTATCCTCCTAAAAATGTTGGCTGATTAACTCAGAGTTTTCTTCCAAAATACCTTCCTTCAGCAAGAGTGTGCTTGCTTCTTATTAACTCCTGGGCCAATGGGTTATGGCCCACTTCAACTCTTGTACAATTTTAACTCATCTATTCGAGGATTATCATTCCATATTCCAACATTACATCTCCTTTAAATCCAATAGTACTTCTTCCCTCATACCCTTGTGGTGAGGATCATACAAAACTCCAATTTATTTGTTCCACCTCCCTTCTATGGACCATCATGAATAACACATTTCTTTCTTCATTGATCATATGGCTTTACGGAGTACTACCACACCAGAAAAAAAAATGCACTAGTTTATCCATACATCATATTATTTTCATATCAAATCTTTTATTACATCCTTAACCATTTTTCGTAAATCCAAATTCCAAAAAGTACTTTATTACAAATGCTGCCACCCACATGGTTTGGTATGGTCAGGCATTACTCCCAACTTTATTAATTTTTTCCTCCTTGAGGATTCTTCAGTCCCACTTGAATTGTGCAACATGCGCCTTGAAATCTTCAATCTTCTGTTTCATCGTGGTGGCCTTGAGCTTCACATCCATCATCTCTGCATGCACTTCTCTTAGGTATTCCTGAGTATAACGGAGTCTTGCTTCAAGTATTTCTCCGATCTGGCGTATGGCTTCCATGGCTGCTTCACGAACAGCGTCGAAGAAAGTTGCTTGTGGTACACGTGAGATGAAAAAGTAATGCCCGGTCGTCTTTGGGCAAACTCCTTTCATACGGTGGAGGTGTACCTCCACATACCAAAGTTCCACTCCCTTTTGCATGAAGGGGTAGCCTTTGTAGACTGCATCTCCTTCAAGGTGAATATGCTTCATCATGCCCTGCAGGATCTTCGGGTAGTGATGATCACTTGTCAGGGTCATGATCGTTTCTGGGCCCTTAAGGAAAGACTCATAAAGGGTCGTCATCTGCAGTTGTAAAACAAAAATGGTGCTCAGCATAAGATACACATCTCCTTGGGTACACATTCTTATCATCCAAACAAAACTTCAAACTCAATTTCCAACATCCAGTTTATGTATCACAACTCATTTTCTTCCATGTTCACCCAGAATATTAATTTCCAAGATAAAACATAACAACTCCTTAAAGCCTTTCAGCATATGACATATCAACTTTATTGAGTCATGAATTATTACAATCTCTGAGTAATCTATTACATAACTCAACCCCACATTCTCATGAAAAAGTGTTTTCCAAACTACCCTTATTACTGATATCAACATCTCCACTACTCAGCTCCAGCTTTCTCATGATTTGAACAATCCCTAGCAAAATGTCCTACTTCCTTGCACCGAAAACAAATAACTTTCGGCATGTCTTGAGGCTTCTTCGTGATGGTGCCTGCCTTGAGTTCCTTGCTTCCTTTCGAGACAATCATTGGCATAATGCCCGACGTTCTTACATTCAAAACAGGTAATATGACTCTTGTCCCTCTTTGTAGAAATTGGGTTGTTCTGAGGGTGTCTTTGTTTTCTCTTCCTGGTTTTCTTCGTTCTGATCAAACATTCTATTCCCCGTGGATCAAACTCCACTGCTTCTGTCGGGACGTATCCCAGATACTCTTTTCTTTCCTTGGTGCAATACTGTGAAAAATGTCCTTCTTCTCCACATGAATAATAGGCATTGGAGTAAAATCTGTTGAGGCTTTCTCCATCAGGGTCTTCAACACTTTCCTTAATCACAGGTTCTTTCATAACTTCTCGGAGGGCTTATTTCATTCCTTCCTCCTGCTTCCAAATAGTTGGGGGGGTAAATGTGACACTGAGCTGGGTAGTGGGTGGTTCCTTCACACAAGAAACAAGTCACCTGACTAGTGTGGCATTCCTCAGCTGGGTGTTTCTCCTCACAATGAGGGCATCCATCCTTGTGTTTCTCCTGGGTGTGTCCTATTTCTCCGCAAATCTTGCAGGCACAAGGTTTATTTCTTGGGGTATCATGGTGCTTCTGGATAAGACGAGATCTTGTCAGAGTCTTCTTGAATTATTCCCAAGTCCTTGCTCCATTCCATCCCTCTATAGCTTGATGCATCCGCCACCATGTTGCAGCACTTCCTTCAAAGTACTGAAGAGCGTACGATACTTCATTCTTCCTTGAAATCAAATTGCTCCCGAAGTGATTCTCCATGTTCTGAATGCATAGCTCTGCTCCCGACTGGGTTTTCGGTCCAGAGAATACCAGTCCAACTTCATTCATCATCTACTGGGTCCAAGGGTTTTAGGGTGAGATAAGAGAGGGGTGGGGAGGGATACACACAATACAAACAATAGTTTTGAAAATGGGTTTTATTTGTGGCTGTCATAAAAACATCAAACAAATGAAAGCTCACAAATCGTCGCATCTAACGTAAGTATATAACAGGGGTTTGGTCTTCTAAAATTCAAATAAATCTTTAGAGTCTTCAGATTCTTCGAGTCTCCAGAGTCTTCACCTGTTGTAGCTTCAAATATTCTAATGCATGGTCAAATCATGTTTACTCTGAAATGGTCATTGGTTCTCTGATATCTTGTCCTTCTTGGAGCGGCTTTAGTTGATCCTTCGTGTGGTCAAAAGGGAAAAGGGGTATATTCTAACTATTTGAGGTAAGAGAGGATATTTTATAAAACCAGAAAAGATAACAAGTAAGGGATGTTTTTTCAAAATAAATTTTTTGAGATTTCATGTCTTGGGTCTTTCCGATTTCTAGGGTCACGTCCTACAGTCAACATGTGCTCTGATACCATATCTGTAGCGACCTGACCTCAGACGGTCAAGCCTCTGTGTATCTGTGCCATCCCTGGATCGGTATGCTGGCACACACAGTACATCAATGTATATATCAAAGTGCAATCACATGTATAAATAACGTAAAACTGATATATACCTCATAAGTCTCAGCGGAAACAAACAATCGGGTGTGGAGTCCCATCAACGCCATCGGCAAGTTGAGTGTAGACCGTAACCTTGTATCATAACTCTTACTTGTCGAATAAATATCTGCAACATGATACGTTGCAGCCGTGTAGGTCAGTAGATTGAATGTACCGACAAGATCACAATAAGAGAAAACAAATGATAAACTATACTATATGCAATATGGCTTTGTGGCTCTGTAACTGAGTTTTGTTTGCATAAAAGCTGGTTTTATTTTCCCTACATCAAAGGAATTAACCGGAGTCTGTACTACGGAGTTTTCTATCATGACATGGTTCCGCCAACCGATGTCCCATAGCCCAAATCATCATAATTTGCCCACAATTAAGTTATCAGTCCGGTGTTGAGAGTTCTGAGATAGATCCAAGTCCAGAGGCTCAAATTGTCCGTAACCGGGGACATGGCTAATCGATTAGGTTTTAACCCTCTGCAGAGGTTTGTACACTTTACCCGCAAGATTCGATCCCTCTTTTTACATTCTCGTACTTCAGGTTGTTTGAGAACAAGACGATCGAAACATGGTCTTCCGAAGAGTTCCCCTGACCACTGTCCGGTGCTCATCCAATCCTACCGTAGTTCTACATCTGCTAGCACCATCCCAGCCAGAGTCACCACTAAGGTCAACCAAGCCAGAGCCCATAATGACTTGCGGTTGCACAGGTAAGCTTCCGGGCATGAAGTATTCTTCCGTCTCTTTGAGTCTGGGTGAAGCTTTCCGCAAGATGTCATGGCGCTTCTCCATCCATCCCGGCCAACCACTGGTTTCTCCAGGGTGCCCGTCAACCGTCCTTCACCCAGTAGTGTGTATTGAATTCTTGTCTCGAGTCTCGAAATCTTGAGGAGTCCTGAAGATGCAGTCCTTGCCGATGCCATCATGAAGTTGTCACCATTGACATAGAGTCCTTCTTCACACCACTCTCATGCACTCATACCAAACCCCGTCTACTATAGCGTAGCATTAAAACTATGTAACGTCCCGGGTTTGGTAACAGGGAGATGGATTTCTACCTCATGCATTCTACTCAACTATAAGATTCAATAAAACTACTAGAGGGATTGTTGAAAGGGTTCTACTACATGCACATAAACATAGGTATGGAAAACATGGTCAAAGTGAACTTGCCTGGTATTACTTGATGAAGATAATAACGCTCTCGAAATCTTTTGTCGGAGTAATGGGCCACAGGTAGGCCAACCCGAGCCCCAGAACCTTTCAAGACATTGGGGCAGGCTGCGCCCCTCAAGACCCCAGGACGAAGAGCCGCTTTCTGAGGAGTCGACGGCAAGATGGCCGACTGCCCACTCACGGCCGAGTCCCAGGGACGACTTCAGGATAAAGCCGACTCCCAACTGGTGACTTCCAGAGAAGCCGGCTTTGGGGAGTCGACCTGTGACTCCAACAAACCCCATGACCTCATCAAAGGGGACAGGGCAGGGGCGTGGCTACAGCGAAGCCCACCCCCGCCCCTTACCAAGGGCAAGCATGGCCACAGCACGCCGTACCCTGGAAGATCTCCGTGCGGCGTGGCACTGTTGCCATGCCGGCCCTGACATCAGCACCACAGGGCCGAAACCTGCACCCACGACGGCTTGTCTGTACGGCCTAGAGGCAGCAGGCCCCACCAGTCAGTGAGACCTCAGGAGACGGCAGGAGAACCACCAGTCGGACCCGTCGGGAGTCGGCCGAGCCCTCCCCGGGGCCCATGCGCCATTAATCAAGATGTGATGGGGAGTGACGACAGTGATCGCCCGCCGGGCGGCGGGGCTGTCGCCACGACCTCATGATCAAGCCCGCGTCATCAGAAGCACGGCTACAGTAATCAGCAGCCGACAAGACCCGCCCGCGGCGGACGCGGCCTGTCGGCTCCGTACCAGGCCAGTCGGCGGGGCCCGCCAGTTGGCGGGCCCCAGCGGTCGGCAGAGAAGACGGAGGCCAGAGGCACTGACAGCTGGGCCCGCGTCCAGCCAGATTACCATTGTACCCCTGGGGGGTAGGCCTATATAAACCCCCCAGGGCACCCATGCAAAGGGTTGGAACCCATTAGCTCTAGGCCAGATCATATAGAAGGGAGAGAGCTAGCCTTGCCCTCTCCTACCTCCAAGAAACAGCTCAAGGAGCAACCGTGTAAACACTTTGCCATAGTGACCATGCGGAGACCCCGCAGAGCAGCAGTAGGGGTATTATCTCCTCGGAGAGCCCTGAAGCTGGGTAAGATTCGCCTGCGTGCATGTCTTTGCCTCATCCTGTTTCCACGCACCGGTGACGTTCTACTCGCCCCCACCATGATAAGCCATCCTTTGGCATATGTCGCACCAAAACCCCGACATTTGGCGCCCACCGTGGGGCCTGGTGCACCGCGCCCGGAGACCTGTTCTGGACGGGAACCCTTTTTCTCCCTGGAGATCGCAGCCAGCCAGGCACGCCAGACGGAGTTTGCACCGACGCGCTAAGCGGCGTTGAGATCGCCTGCGCGGCCAGCTCCTTGGCCGAACTTGTCGGCGAGGTCCGCCTCTCCGACGAACCTGCGTCCAACGCAGGCACGGGCGGCCCCGAGAACCTCCTCGTGGGCCTCCTCCATCAACTCCACGTTTTTGGCGAGCCTGCCGTAGACTTGGAGTCCATAGGCTCCATCGACCTGATGCTAGTCGACTCTGACACCGCGTCGCTCGACGCGTTCCCCACCAATGTGGTGGTCTACGACGAACCTCTCCCTCGCGTGGAGAGCAACGGAAGCACCGTCACCGAGGTGCTAGTCACCAGTCATGACGAGCTCCCGGCGGAGGAGCGCACGACTCACTCGGCGCGGTGCTGCAAGACCTAACTGCGGCCATTCCGAAAGACGCTGATGCAGAGACGTTGGAGGCGCACCGCCTTCAGCTCGTTGAAGGCGCGAAGAAGCTGGCCAGCATGAGGCGCTTGTCAGAAGCCTACCAGCGCGAGATGGATCGCGCCGTCAGCGGATCGCCGGCCCCGGCGGGGCCCAGCTGCCTTGGCACGGTCCAGCAGCGCGGCATAGCCATCGCCAACCTGTTTGGGGCAAGCCGCCCTGTGTACGCTACACCAGCGGAGAACATCCGAGCCGCCCAGGCAGCGGCGGATGAGCTGGACAATTTCGAGGGCGAAGAACGCCGCCTCATGATGGAGCGAGTCCAGCGGCTCCTCGACGCGGCCGCCGCGCAGAACGAGGCCGGCTGCCGTGCAGAGGCGCCGCAGCGGCCAAACGACGACCTTCACCGAGATCAAGGCGCGATGTCTCGGACGCTGACTGGCGGCGCCCAAGGAAGAAGAGGCAAGGAGCCGGCTGTCAGCCACAGTGGGACTCGCATTACCATACAGCGCGACCGAGACGGCCGCCCGAGAGCAACGGAACGACGGGACGACTGTCCGCCTCCCCCTTCCCGCAAGGAGAGGCGAGTCTCCCCGCCGCCTGTTGACCATCCGACTCTCGGCGACCGCCTTGGCCGCCGAGAGGGTGTTGGAGAGAATGACGCCCGCCACCGGATCGACCGACTTCACCGATCCTTAGCGCTGGAAGAAGAAGACGAGTTGGGTCCGCCTTGTTTCGGGCCCCGCATTTGGGACGAACCCTTTCCCAGAGGGTTCACGCTCCCAAGAGACACGCCCAAGTATACCGGCTCCGTGAAGCCGGAAGACTGGCTAGTCGACTACTCCACGGCTGTCAGCATAGCAAACGGCAACAAGCATGTCGCTGTAAAGTACGTTCCGCTCATGCTCCAGGGCACGGCCCGGACATGGCTGAACAGCCTAAAGCCCCGCAGCATCAACAGCTGGGTCGACTTCACCGAAGCATTCGTTCGCAACTTCACCAGCACGTACAAGCGTCCTCCCAAGCCTCGTCAACTCTCCTTGTGCGTGCAAGGCCCCGACGAGTCGACTCGCGATTACCTCACACGTTGGGCCGAGCTTCGGAACTCCTGTGAGGGCGTGCACGAGGTGCAGGCCATCGAGTACTTCATAGCCGGGTGCAGAGAAGGCACCCTCCTCAAGCACAAGCTCCTTTGCGACGAGCCAGAAACTCTCGACGAGCTACTGATCATAGCGGACAAGTACGCCACGGCCGACTCCTCCATGAAGGCGGAGATTCAAATCAGCACAACTGGCAAAGTGGCTCCTCAAGCTCCAAGAACTCCAGCGGCAGACGCCAGCCGGCGACAACAGCAGGGCGACCACAAGCGCAAGGTCCCGCAGCCGGCAGGTCGCGACCGTTGAAGCCCAGCAGCCAGATGAGCAGCCCCCGCCCAAGCAACAGAAAGGCAGCAAGCCAAACTGGTTGCCGGCCTTCTCCTATGAGCAGACTTGGATGGACCTTGCAAGTTCCATAGCGGCGCGAAGCCGTCGAATCACACCACCCGGAAGTGCCACTGGCTCACCAGGATCGCCAAGGGAGACGGCCTCCTGCCTCCCCCGCCTGCTGGGCAGCCGCCGCCCCAGCAGCCGGCTGTCAGGCCAGTCAGCGCGGTACAAGACGAATAACCTGATGAGCACAGAGCCTACATGGTGTTCACCAGCGTGGCTGATGATCGACGCAGCAGGCGGCTGCAGCGACAAGAGGTGAATGCAGTAGCATCGGAGACGCCAGAGTTCATGCACTGGTCCGAGAAGCCCATCAGCTGGAGCAGGGCTGACCACCCAGAAGTGATGCCGAGTCCGGGCTCCTATGCCTTGGTCCTGGACGCCACCTTTGCTACAGATAGACGAGCCGCGCGTTTTTCGCGAGTTCTGATAAACAGAGGCAGCAGCATCAATATCCTGTACAAGGACACCATGGAGAAGTTAGGAATCAAGCAAAGACAGCTTCAGAACAGCCGAACTGTGTTCCACGACATTGTTCCTGGGCTTTCCTGCTCGCCAATCGGCAAGATCCTGATGGACGTCCTCTTTGGAGACAAAGATCACTTCCGTAGAGAGTCTGTTTGGTTTGAGGTGGTGGACCTTGAGAGCCCATACCATGCGCTACTTGGCCGACCTGCCTTGGCCAAGTTCATGGCGGTCCCCCACTACGCCTTCCTCAAGATGAAGATGCCCAGTTCCAGCGGAATTCTGACTGTGGCTGGCGACTACCGGAAGTCGTCTGCTTGCGCGGCTGAGAGCAGTCGGCTGGCCGAGTCCCTGGTAATTGCGGCCGAGAAGCGGCTCCTTGAGCGAGTTGTGGCAATGGCCGGCAAGCAGCCTGAGGTATTGCCCAACCCAAAAGAGTCGGAGGATGAGGGTTCATTCAAGTCGGCCAAAGAGACAAAGAAGATACCCTTGGATCCGGAGCACCCAGAGAGGTACGCCGTCGTAGGGGCAAACCTCGACAGCAAATAGGAAGGCGAGCTCGTCGATTTCCTCCGTGAGAATCGGGACATCTTCGCATGGTCCCCCAAAGACATGCCAGGTGTACCGACGGAATTCGCCAAGCACAAGTTACATGTCCGATCTGATGCAAAGCCGGTCAGGCAGCCCCTACGCCGCCTATCAGAAGAGAAGAGAAGAGTTGTCGGAGAAGAGATAGCCCGACTCCTAGCAGCCGGCTTCATTATGGAAGTGTTCTTTCCAGAATGGCTAGCAAATCCGGTCCTGGTACTGAAGAAGAACAAGCAGTGGCGAATGTGTATTGACTACACGAGCCTCAACAAGGCCTGCCCCAAGGACCCATTTGCTCTACCAAGAATCGATCAGGTGATAGACTCCACAGCCGGATGCGAGCTGTTGAGTTTTTTGGATGCATACTCAGGATAACACCAGATCAAGCTGAACCCAGCTGACAGACTGAAGACCGCCTTCATCACGCCGTTTGGAGCCTTTTGCTACCTCACCATGACGTTCGGCTTAAGGAATGCCGGCGCCACCTTTCAGCGTTGCATGCAGAAGTGCCTCCTCAAGCAGCTCGGCAGGAACGCCCACGTCTACGTAGACGACGTGGTGGTGAAGACGGAAAAGCGTGGAACACTACTGGAAGACCTCAAGGGGACTTTTGAGAACCTGCGCCGATTCCAGATCAAGCTCAACCCCAAAAAGTGTGTCTTCGGAGTACCAGCCAGCCAGCTCCTTGGCTTCCTGGTCTCTGAACGCGGCATAGAATGCAACCCAGTAAAGATCAAGGCCATTGAGAGAATGGAGGTACCCAGGCGACTGCTGGATGTGCAAAAGTTCACCGGTTGCTTGGCGTCCATCAGCCGATTCATCTGTCGGCTGGGCGAGAAAGCTCTCCCCTTATACCAACTCATGAAGAAGACCACTTTTTTCGAGTGGA
This sequence comes from Triticum urartu, assembly GCF_003073215.2. Classification (NCBI taxonomy): domain Eukaryota; kingdom Viridiplantae; phylum Streptophyta; class Magnoliopsida; order Poales; family Poaceae; genus Triticum; species Triticum urartu. Next base: position 270,039,483 of record NC_053028.1, read on the forward strand.
ACCACAAGGCGGACGAAGCTTTTCTCCAGTCGAAAAAGATGCTGACTACTCCACCCGTCCTGGCGGCTCCGACCCCCAAGGAACCTATGCTCCTGTACATCGCCGCCACCAGCCGGGTGGTCAGCACGGCCATTGTAGTGTAACACAAGGAGGAAGGCAAGGCACTACCTATCCAGAGACCGGTATATTACCTAAGCGAAGTACTGTCGACCTCCAAGCAGAACTACCCCCACTACCAGAAGATGTGCTATGGCGTACACTTTGCTGCCAAGAAATTGAAGCCTTACTTTCAAGAGCATCCAATCACGGTGGTCTGCACGGCCCCACTTGCCGAGATCATTGGTAGCAGAGATGCTTCGGGCCGAGTGGCCAAGTGGGCCATAGAGCTGGCTCCTTACACCATCCACTACCAGCCCCGCACCACTATCAAGTCACAAGCACTGGCCGACTTCCTTATCGACTGGGCCGAGACCCAGTACCTACCTCCAGCGCCTGATTCCACCCATTGGCGGATGCATTTCGACGGCTCCAAGATGCGCACTGGCTTGGGAGCCAGCGTCGTCCTCACCTCTCCCAAAGGCGACAAGCTCAAATACGCGCTGCAAATCCACTTTGCCACCTCCAACAACGTCGCCGAGTACGAGGCGCTCATTCACGGGCTCCGGCTTGCCAAAGAACTTGGCATCCGCCGGATCTTGTGTTATGGCGACTCGGACTTAGTGGTCCAGCAATCATCTGGCAACTGGGACGTGAAAGATGCAAACATGGCGAGTTACTGTTTCCTCGTGCAGCAACTCAGCGGGTATTTCGAAGGGTGCGAGTTTCTCCATGTGCCAAGAAACGACAACGACCAAGCAGATGCCTTGGCACGAATCGGCTCTACCCGCCAAGCAATACCATCTGGCGTCGCCCTTCAGCGCCTCTTCAAGCCGTCTCTCAAGCCTTCACCAGAATTCGACTCCATTTTTGTGCCGGCTCCTCCCGAAGACGTCGGATCTGACTCCAGAGCTCCGGTAGTCGGTACGAGGATTTTGGCGGAAGACTCCAAAGCTGCCACAGTCGAACCAGGCCCGGGGACTGTGGTAGCGGACTTGAAGACTCCAGAACTCGGTCCAAGGGCCGCGCCAATCGGCCTGGGGACTTCATTAACCCAGCAAGCGGTTGTTGACTCCAACCCGCCGCCTCCCAGCCCAACCGCCCTCGTCCAAATTGCAGTTCTGGCAGTCGAAGAAATAGCAGCACCCTCATGGGCCCAGCCCATCCTCAAATTCCTGGTGAACAAAGAGCTGCCGACTGATGAGACCTCAGCTCGGCAAATACAACACCAGGCGGCAGCCTACACCATAGTCAATAGAGAGTTGGTCAGGCGCAGCGTCACTGGTGTCTACCAGCGCTGCGTAGACCCAGAGCAAGGCCAAGAGATTCTCAAAGACATCCATCAAGGCGAGTGCGGCCACCATGCGGCTTCAAGAGCACTCGTCGCCAAAGTATTTCGACACGGTTTCTTCTGGCCAACTGCCTTGGAAGAGGCCAAGGAGTTGGTCCAAAAATGCAAAGGGTGCCAGAAGTTCAGCTCCAAGCCGCACCAGCCAGCTTCTGCACTCAAGACCATCCCCATTGCCTGGCCTTTCGTAGTTTGGGGTCTAGACATGGTGGGACCATTCAAGACAGCACGAGGTGGCTTAGCTCACTTACTTGTCGCAGTGGACAAGTTCACCAAGTGGATAGAAGCGAAGCCAATCAAGAAGCTAAATGGTCCAACTACCGTGACTTTCATCGCTGATATCACAATTCGGTACAGCATACCACATAGCATCATCACCGACAACGGCACAAATTTCGCCAAAGGCGCCTTGGCCCGTTTCTGCGCGACACAAGGCATCCGACTGGACTTAGCGTCCGTTGCCCATACGCAGTCAAACGGCCAGGTGGAGCGAGCAAACGGCCTCATCCTGTCCGGCATCATGCTTCGGCTGATCGAGCCTCTGGAGCGCTCGGCTGGCTGCTGGCTCGACGAGCTGCCAGCCGTCCTCTGGAGTCTGCGCACGACTCCAAACAAGTCAACCGGCTTCACTCCCTTCTTCCTCGTCTACGGTGCCAAAGCCGTCATCCCAATGGACATAGAGTTCGACTCCCCACGAGTCACCATGTACACCAAGGAGGAAGCAGAAGAAGCACGACAAGACGGCGTCGATCTGCTGGAAGAGGGCCGGCTATTGGCACTCAGCCGGTCCAGCATCTACCAGCAGAGCCTGTGCCGATACCACAGCAGGAAGGTCAGGCCAAGATCTTTCCAAGAAGGCGACCTTGTGCTCCGGCTGATCCAGCGAACAGCCGGCCAGCACAAGCTGTCGGCGCCTTGGGAAGGCCCTTTCATCATCAGCAAAGTACTGGGCAACGATTCCTACTACTTGATTGATGCTCAGAAGCCCCGAGCACGCAAGAGGGACGACTCCGGCAAGGAGATAGAGCGGCCATGGAATGCAAATCTGCTCTGAAGATTTTACAGTTGATGCAGTATGTACCACACTACCTTTTGTATTAAAGTACCAAGACTTCGGGCCCCCCGAGACGAGCTCGGGGACTGCCCTCTTTTGTCTGTATGATAAAAAATTATGCCTACAAGTATATTACTCTTTGTCATACCGCTTGGCACCGGGCTCGACAAGTCGACCCGGGGACTTGCCGCCTTGCACTATGAAATGCTTCCTGCAGCCAGACAAGTAGTGTGTAACACCTAAACCGTCTTCTGTCAGAAGCCGCAGCTCGCAGAGAGACTATACAGTGGACAGAGGTAAGGTAGAACGGGCGTTCGCATGAAAAATGGTTAAGGACTCAAAGCATAAAACATAGCTCAAGACGGCTTCCAGCCTTTTTGCAAACCGACTCTCGAATAGTCGGATTGCCGCCTTCTATTCAACTTGCTCAGAAACTCTTAAAATGGCTAAGTACTTGCTTTCCCAAAGTAGCCAAGCACTTGATCCAGCGACAGTCCGCAGAGCGGCTGTCCGATTGGCAAGGCAGGCAACTAAGAGAAAGCGGCAAACGAAAAAAGGCCAAAAGAGCAATGAGCAAGAAAATATAGAACTCGGATAAATATATTTACATAACATAGGCCCTTGGCCAAATTTTCGAGCAGAGGTTCAAAATACACCCCACGGGTAGAATTGTGTGAATTAACAAGTTCTTCAAAGACTACTGAAGCAGACAAAACAAAGATACAGCGGCAGCTTAGGAAGCAGCAGACGGATTCTGAGGGTCGGAGGAGGCGCCAGCGTCAGGCGTCGGGGCGGCCGGCTGGCTAGTCTCGGCTTGATCGCCTCCGGCGGCAGTCGGGTCGGTCGCACGCGGCTCGTTGCTGGAGGCACGGTCGAGCTGAGGCTGGCCGACTGCTCCGTCTTCTGGTGCCTCCGTCTCGCCTCCGTCCTCCGCCTCGCCTTCCTCCTCGACGCTGGAGCCAATCACCTCCGCCGAGTCCTCGCCGTAGTCTGGGTTCATCCCAAACCACTCTGGTGGTACCTCCTCGCCGTCTTCAGACCGCTCGGGGACGAAGATGCTGGTGTCGGTGTACTCGGCGATCGCCGCAGCACGCTTGACGAGGGCATCTTCCATAGCTGCCAGCTCCGGCTGAGCCTCCGACCGAAGCGTGGCAAGCCGGTCTAGATCCAGCCCCGGATACCATGCCTTGACGAACTCCAAGGCCCAGCGCGCTCCAGCTCGGGCCGAAGAACCCTTCTAGGCCTCAAGACGACCAGCCGCGACCTCTAGCCAATCGGCTGTCAGGCTGGGGGTGCGCGGAGCCTGCATGTCCGGCCACAGGGCGGCAATCGCCTCGGCACCAACACGTTGAAGCCGGCGCAGCATCCGGTGAGGCGGCCGAAGGCGAGCCTCGATGCTCAGGATGTGCTCGTCAAGAGTTCGGAGGGCGTCGGCGGCAATCTCTGCGCCCTCCGCCCTCCGACCTTCTCGGTCAGCCTCGATGGCTTCGATGGCGGCCTGCAAGTGCCCAGGAAAGAAGTCTGCAAAGACAAGAAGAAACAAAGAAGCAAGTCAAAAACCAGGAGTCGGCACAACTTAAATCGGCAGCTCGAAGAAAGAAAGTAAAAAGAAACTCACCATCAACGATGTCTTCAATCTCATGGAAGCCGGAGGCCAGCATCGCCTCCTTGTCAGACCAGGAGGAGCGCTCGCTTGCGAACTCGGCCAGAAGGGCGGTCTCCGTCTCCTCCACCTCCCTCTGCGTCTTCACAAGAAGCTCCTTCTGATCTGCCAATTGAGTGGCCAGCAGATCGCGCTCCGTGGCGAGCTTGCTGCACTCCTCCTCATAGGCGCGCAAAGCGGAGTTGGCGTCGCTCAGCTGCTATTGAAGAGTAGCGTTGGCTCCTGAAAAGAAGGAAGAAAGAAGGCGTTAAGTCATCAGGTAAAAAAGGTCGCCGGGGAGATCCGGCCCAACTGCTCAGCAGTCGGCCCGAATCTCAGGGACTATAGCCCACGGGTGCGCCAGCGCGCCCCCGCAAAGAAGGAAAAAGACTTACTCCGGCTCTCCAACAAATCGGCGGTCCGCTTGCCCAGCTCTTCAACGTTATGGTTGAAGGCAGTGATGCGGAGGTTGTGGTAATCCTGTGTCAAGCATTTCAGAGAAAAAGTCAATACCCAGAGTTCATCAATTGGAGTTCCGGGCCGCCTGCTCAGCAGCCAACCCGAAACTCGGGGACTACACCCAGTGGGTGCGCTGGCGTGCCCCCACAGAGAGGAACAAGAAAACAAAGACCAAAGGAAAAAACATACCCGGACGGCTGCCCGCGACGCTAGGTACGCCTTGGTGCAATTCTGGAGAGCGCCGCCCTCCGCACGAAGCTTCGCCTGGATGTCCAGAAGCGCCTGGTTCAGCGGCCCTGTGCCGCCTCCTCGCACCCACCCAATGGGCGCGACGCTCGTCGCTTCGGCGTCTGGGATCGCTGAGCTGGCGGTGCCGGCTTCCACGGGGCGGGGTGCCGAAGTCGCCTTCTCCAGACGGCGGCACGTTGGCGAGCTGACTTGGAGGAGTAGCCTCGCCACGGCCTCGTCTTCGGTCGGCGGCACCGGAGGGTCCGCTGGCTGCTTGCCTTGCGCACCTTCTGACGGCGGCGGAGGCGGCGGCGGAACGTTCACGTCCGGCGTAGAGGGGTCGCCGCCTTCCCTCTCCACGATAGGGTTCTCTCCGCCGGCTTCTCCAGTCTGCCCCGTGAACTCCGGAGGCGGCGGCGTGGAGTTCAACAGGGTGACGAACACCGCTGACTGGCGGCGTGCGGCTTCCTCAGCCTGCCGCTTCGTCGCGGCGGCGGCTTCGGCCTCCGCTAGTTTTTTCTTGGCGGAGGCCTCCGCCCTGTCGGCCTCCGCCTTCTCCAGGCGGAGGGCCTCTTCTTCATTGCGCTTCTCCTGCGCATTCCGCTCCGTCGCCTCCCGGAGGTCAGCAGCGGGGTCAATCCGCCGAGTGGTGGCGGACATCTCCGTTGACCCCATGACGGAGGCGGCGGTGACCCTCTCAAGAGTGAGGGGAGCCCTGAAGCAAGAGGAGCAAGCGAAGACTCAGAAAAAGTCACAAAGAAAGAATAAAGCTTTGAAGATAGAATACTCACGCGGAGACCAATGGCAGCTTCTTCACTTCCTTACGGAAGTGGATGGCCTTCGCAGCCGCCTCGTCCCGCTGGGTCGCCGCAGCCGAGCCCTTGGGCTTCTCCGGCCGACTGCCGAACAAGGTCGGCATGGCCCTACGCTTCTTCCCGCCACCTGGAGCGCCCGGCGCGGCAGAAGAGCCCGCGCCAGGCTGGCTGGCTCCTAGCCGATGGCGAGGGGCGACTTCTCCCTCGACGTCGTCGTCAGGCCAGTCGGCGAAAGTGGCCGAAGGCCTGAAGTCGCCTGCTGTTCCTCCTCCTCCCTCGGCATAGTCTTCCAGAGCCGCCGCCCCCAGATCGGGGTCCTCGACGTCGCTCTCCGCCCGGTCGAGGAACTCGCGGGCCGGCCCCGAGGTGCCGGCTGGCGGGTGGAGGAGGGGATTCTGACCAAAGCTGACTGGTCAAAACAAACTCGGCAAGAAAGAAGACAGTCCAAAGAAAGAAAGGAAAGGAAACTCACCACGGGCGGGGGGTTGGTGCGGGAGTACGGCTCCTTGCCGAACCGCCAATCCTCCAGGAGCTTGCTGTCCGAGAGGTAGTTCACCATGAAGGCCACCTCTTCGTGAGGCATGTCCTTAGTGCACATCCGACTCGGGTCACGGTGCCCGCTCATCTGGCATATCATGTGGGGGCGGCCTTGGAGTGGGAGAACTCGGCGCGCCACGAAGGCGGCGAGCAGGTCTGGACCAGTCAAACCCTCCGACTGCGTCAGCACTTGGAGTCGCCTGATGGCGCCGGCTCCCGCAGGCGTCAGCGACTTGGCCCGGTATGACCAGTTGGGCAGTCGCCCAGCCGGCGGGCCGGCTTCGAAAGCCGGTAGGTTGACCTAGTCCCCCCTCGTGGAGGCATTCCCGACGTAGAAGTAGGATATCTTCCACATCTTCACCGACTTTATCAGCGAGATGGAGGGGAAGGGATTGTCGGCCCCCGACCTTCGCACAACGATGAAAGCGCCGCACTGAGCCGGCACGCCCGCAGCCTGGGTGCCGAGCTTGGAGAAGAAGAACTCCCCCCAGAGCTCGAGGGTGGGGAGGACTCTGAGGAAGCCTTCACACAAGGCCACGAAGGCGGACAGCAGCACCACTGCGTTGGGGGTGAGGTGGTCCAGCTGGAGGCCGTAGAACTCCAGGAAGGATCGGAAGAAACTGCTCGCCGGTAGCCCCAACCCGCGCAGGCAGTGCGAGCGGAAGATAACCCGCTCGCCCTCCTGCGGCGCGGGGGAAATCTCCCCCTTTGGCGCAAGACACACCTGCACGCGATCCTCGTCGGGGAGCCGGCGAGTTCGGCGGAGGAACTCGATGTGGTCTTCATGAACTTCGGAGCCGTCCTAGGTGCCGGAGCGCATCGGGGGAGGCGCGGCGGCGGAGGAAGAACTCATCGCGAGCTAATCGCCGCGGCATTCGCCGGAGCTTAGGCGTGCGGCGGAGCGAAGAAGAAGAAGAGGGAGGAGAGCGAGGAGCGGTGAGAAGGAAGAGAGCGAGGAGTAGTGGGAAGGAGGGGCGCGTGTGCCCCCCTCTTCCCCCTACTTATAGCCTCGTGGGCTGCGAAGCCGAGGGGGCGGACGTGGGGATTTACTGCGCCCATGGCCCCACGTCCCCCACGTTCCACGATAAAGTTACTGCGCGCAGTAACTCCACGGGAATCCCAACCGTCCGCCGGGGCCGCAGCAGATCCGCTCAGGCGCCAAGGCGCGGTAGTGGCGGGCCCCGCCTATGGGCCTGTCCCGTCGCGCGCGTAGGCTGGCAGGACAGCCCAGCCACGTGTCGTCGCATGACAGGCCTAGAACAGGCGGCGGCCTGGAAGCTTAGCCAGCACGCTACTTGGATCCCGCCGCGACGTTCAAAATATTGTGCGAGTCGGAATTGAGTGAGTCCGAATTGAGCAAGTCCGACTCCTTCTAGTCGGCCCGGCAGAAGTCAATCAAAGACCATGTGCTGAGCACCCGGAAAGAGAAACTGCTGAGGCTTCTCGGCCGATCGTCCGCGGCGCCTCACCAGCTTCGGGGACTACTGTCGGAGTAATGGGCCACGGGTAGGCCAACCCGAGCCCCAGAACCATTCAAGACATCGGGGCAGGCTGTGCCCCTCAAGACCCCAGGAGGAAGAGCCGCCTTCTGAGGAGTCGACGGCAAGACGGCCGACTGCCCGCTCACGGCCGAGTCCCAGGGACGACTTCAGGATAAAGCCGACTGTCGACTGGCGACTTCCAGAGAAGCCGGCTTTGGGGAGTCGGCCTGCGACTCCAACAAACCCCATGACCTCATCAAAGGGGACGGGGCAGGGGCGTGGCTACAGCGAAGCCCACCCTCGCCCCTTACCAAGGGCAGGCATGGCCACAGCACGCCGTACCCCGGAAGATCTCCGTGTGGCGTGGCACTGTTGCCATGTCGGCCCTGACATCAGCACCACAGAGCCGAAACCTACACCCACGACGGCTTGTCTGTACGGCCTAGAGGCAGCAGGCCCCACCAGTCAGTGAGACCTCAGGAGACGGCAGGAGAACCACCAGTCAGACCCGTCGGGAGTCGGCCCGGGGGAGTCGGTCGAGCCCTCCCCCGGGGCCCACGCGCCATTAATCAAGATTTGATGGGGAGTGGCGACAGTGATCGCCCGCCGGGCGGCGGGGCTGTTGCCACAACCTCATGATCAAGCCCGCGTCATCAGAAGCACGGCTACAGTAATCAGCAGCCGGCAAGACCTGCCCGCGGCGGACGCGGCCTGTCGGCTCCGTACCAGGCCAGTCGGCGGGGCCCTCCAGTCGGCGGGCCCCAGCGGTCGGCAGAGAAGACGGAGGCCAGAGGCACTGACGGCTAGGCCCGCGTCCAGCCAGATTACCATTGTACCCCTGGGGGGTAGGCCTATATAAACCCCCCAGGGCACCCATGCAAAGGGTTGGAACCCATTAGCTCTAGGCCAGATCATATAGAAGGGAGAGAGCTAGCCTTGCCCTCTCCTACCTCCAAGAAACAGCTCAAGGAGCAACCGTGTAAACACTTTGCCATAGTGACCATGCGGAGACCCCATAGAGCAGCAGTAGGGGTATTATCTCCTCGGAGAGCCCTGAAGCTGGGTAAGATTCGCCGGCGTGCATGTCTTCGCCTCATCCCGTTTCCAGGCACCGGCGACGTTCTACTCGCCCCCACCATGATAAGCCATCCTTTGGCATATGTCGCACCAAACCCCCGACATCTTTGATAAACTATTCGTTACTCCGAGAAAATCTATATAATCAAACATTATACTCACATAAGCAATAATCCTAGCAAACAATACTAGCAATCAAAATAGCCATCAAAAAGTCATAAATAAAACAATAATGAAGTCAAAGGAAACCAAATAGAATTCCAAAAAAAACTTCAAGAAAGCAGGGAGAAACCAACTCACACAATAACAGACAATACTCTCGTAGCAACACCAAATTGCTCTAATAAATTTTTTCTACAACAAAGAAAATATAATTCTAATGAAACAACAGAAAACAATTTACTAAAGCATTTACTAGCAAAAAGAACTAGTATAATAAAAGCTATTATAACTATCTAGTTAACACTAGAACAACTAGAAAACACTAAGACAATAGTAAACAATACTAAAATAATTTATGAAAACTTATTTACTCCTAATAACAGAACCAATAACAACATATATTGAAGTGTCAAAAGAAATACATTAAAACTAATAAAACTACTTTTATCAACTATCACTATGAACTAAACAAACAAATACTAAAACAGTAGCTAAACACTAATAAATAACTACAAAAATTTATCTACTATAGTCTAACAGAAACATATGACAACATGTAAAAATCTACAAAAAGAATTAACTAAAAATAATTAAAAACACTAATATTATGACTAAAACAACTACATAAGCAAAACAGTACTATTTTCGCAATAAACCTAATTAAATTAAACTAAAAATAAATAACTATAAGCTACTGGATAGACAAAATAATAACAAAACAGTAGCAAAAAGAATCAATCAAAAATATTTCATAAAACTCAAGATACGGCCAAAATAGTGATTTGAATAAATTTAATCAAATTCAATTTTAAACTACTCAAACTTGAAATCCAATGGTACAAACAGAAACTTCAACAAATTTTGAATCTAATGCAAAAAGAATCAATCAATTTGGATCTAAAACATAAAAGTTATAAGCAATATAAAATCAGAACTATTCTATTTTTAAAACAAAAATGAAAAAAAACTAAACGAGTTAACAGGCCGAACAATGAGCGTTTTAAAACTAAACAGCGCTTAGGCGTTTAATAAACCAATGCGTCCATGGGCTAACATAAATAAACCAATCGGCTGGTCCAACTAAACCGCAACTTAAAATAACCGATCTAAACCGAAACTAAAACGGATCTATATAGAAAAAAACTAACTATTCAATAGATCTAATCTAGAGCGTTGAAGAAAGATCGAACGGGGGAGAAGAGAGGGGATGCTCACAGCGGCGGCGAGGTGACTCCGGCGAGATTCCGGCGGCTCGGGTTCAATGCGGTCGACGCCTCCGGTGGTCCTCGGTGACTGGGAAGGCGTCCAGGAGATGTGGAAGACGATGGCGATGACGATGGTGGTCGGTGGTGAGCTCGGGGACGGCAGAGGAGGACGGCGGTGAGGTTGAGGCGGTGATGGCGTTCGGGCTTTGGTGGATCAGGGCGCTCCGGTGGGTTTCGGGCTTGGGTGAGGGCACGGGGAGATGCGAACGAGCGAGGGGAGTGTAGAGATGGTCTCGAGAGGCGGGGAGGGGGTTGGAGTAGCTCGGTGGGGCGGCAATGGCGCGGTGGGGGAGCTCGGCTCCGGCGAGCAATTGAGAAGGAGGCGGGGGTTCTCGGAAGGGGCTTTGGGGCGGAATCGGACGAGGGAGAGGAGTATATATAGGGCGTGGTCTATTTGGAGAAGGGGGCGAATCGGGGAAGAGGATCCCGAGGGATCCGGGATACGGCAGTGGCGTTGCTCTGCGTGGCTTGCGGGAGGAGGAAGAAGGCCGCGGGCCCCAGCGATCAGTGGTAGCGGGAGACAAGCGAGAGATCGGGCGACCCGCGCGAAGAGTTTTCGCGTGTGGGGGTGACCGTTGGCCGATTCGGCCAAATGGGCCAGCCGGTGCGCGTGAGGACGCTGGCGGTTGTTGGGCTTCGGCCTATTGTTTTTTTTAACAGAGAGCAAAACAGAAATAAAACTAAACAAATATAGAAATATAATATAAGCATATAATATATCAAAATGTTCGGAAAAATAAAATCCTAAAATGTGAACATATTTTTAGAGGCAACCAGAATACACAAAAATTCACAAAAGTCAAATAGTGTTGCTAATGAAATAAAACCCAACAAAATCATTTTTAAAATACCCAAAAATGATTTCAAATTTATTTTCTCCTAATTTTTCATTGAAGGGAATCATTTTACCCTTATTTCCATTTATTTATTTTTAGGAGAAAAATAATTTGAATAAAATGCAATTAACTCCTAAATTGAAAGTGGGTTTCAAAATACTTCCAAATGACTTTCAATTTGATTCTTTTAACTTCCAACTCATATTTCATATAATTTGAAGAAGTCATTTTATCTTCTCTCATGAAAATCATTGAGTTGCATAAAGTTTCGAATCTGAAATATTTTCAAATGGAATTCAAATCTTTTCAAATCCCTTTTTCATTTAATTAAATGGAAGAAGTCATATCATCTTCACTCTAGGGTTTTTGTGATGAAATGGATTTGAATTCATGAAGTTCAAAATGCAAGATGAAAGTTTGGGAAAGTCATTTCATTCCGTCTCATTCAACTTTTCAAAAGTTTCAAATTCCACTCAATTTCAATCAATCAATCACCCAAACAATCAAACAAATAATCAAAACTATTTATTTAATATAACATTCCAAAATTTAGAATTTTGGGATGTTACACTACAAAGCTCGACTTGTCACAAAAGGTTTTTGACAAGTTCAAGGGGTTGACTACGACGAGACTTTCTCACCCGTGGTGATGCTTAAGTCTGTCCAAATCATGTTAGCAATTGCTGCATTTTATGATTATGAAATCTGGCAAATGGATGTCAAAACTGCATTCCTTAATGGGTTTCCTAAAGAAGAGTTGTATACGGTGCAACCAGAAGGATTTGTCGATCCTAAAGGTGCTAACAAAGTGTGCAAGCTCCAGCGATCCATCTATGGATTGGTGCAAGCATCTCGGAGCTGGAATATATGCATTGATGAGGTGATCAAAGCATTTGGGTTTATATAGACTTACTGGGAAGCATGTATTTTCAAGAAAGTGAGTGGGAGCTCTATAGCATTTCTAGTGTTATATGTGGATGACATATTAGTGATTGGAAATGATATAGGATTTCCGGATAGCATAAAAGGATACTTGAATAAGAATTTTTCAATGAAAGACCTCGGTGAATCTGCTTATATATTAGGCATCAAGATCTATAGGGATAGATCAAGACGCTTAATACGACTTTCACGAAGCACATACCTTGACAAAGTTCTGAAGAAGTTCAAAATGAACTAGTCAAAGAAAGGGTTCTTGCTTGTGTTGCAAGGTGTGAAATTGAGTCAGACTCAAAGTCCGACCACAGCATAAGATAGGGAGAAAATGAAAGTCATTTCCTATGCCTCAGCAATAGGTTCTATTATGTATGCCATGTTGTGTACCAGACCTGATGTGTGACTTGCCATAAGTTTGGTAGGGAGGTACCAACTTAATCCAGGAATGGATCACTGGACAGCGATCAAGAATATCCTGAAGTACCTAAAAAGGATCAAGGATGTGTTTCTCATTTATGAAGGTGATGAAGGGATGTCGCTTGAAATTGTGTAGGTATTTCCCCAAAGAGGAAGGGATGATGCAGCACAACAATGGTAGATATTTCCCTCAGTTATGAAACCAAGGTATCAATCCAGTAGGAGGACCAAGCAAGACTATGTAATAGGTACCTGCACACAAAGAACAAATACTTGCAACCCGGCGTGTAAGAGGGGTTGTCAATCCCTCCTCGGTAAAAAGATAAATTGTTTTGTGATAGATTGGATAAATAGATTTCGATAAAACACAAAATAAAATAAATAATAAAAAAGTGCAGCAAGGTATTTTTGGGTTTTTGGAAATATAAATCTGAAAATAAAAGTGGCAAATAATAGATCGGAAAGCAAATATGATAAAGAATAGACCCGGGGGCCGTAGATTTCACTAGTGGCTTCTCTCGAGAAATAGCACACTGTGGGTAAATAAATTAATGTTGGGAAATTGATAGAAGATCAAATAATCATGACGACATCCAAGGCAATGATCAATATATAGGCATCACGTCCAAGATTAGTAGACCGACTCCTGCCTGCATCTACTACTATTACTCCACACATCAACTGCTATCCAGCATGCATCTAGTATATTAAGTTCATGGAGAAACGGGGTAATACAATAAGAATGATGGCATGATGTAGACAAGATCTATTCATGTAGGAATAGACCCCATCTTGTTATCCTTAATAGCAATGATACATGTGTGTCTTGCTGCCCCTTCTGTCACTGGGAAAGAACACTGCAAGATCGAACCCATCACAAAGCACCTCTTCCCATGGCAAGAAAAATTGATCTAGTTGGCCTAACTAAACCAAATTTTCGAAGAAGAAATACGAGGCTATAAATAATCATGCATATAAGAGATCAAAGAAGAGTCGAATAATATTCATGGATAAAAATCTGATCATAAACTCAAAACTTCATTGGATCCCAACAAACACACCGCAAAAAGTCATTACATCAAATAAATCTCCAAGAGACCATTGTATTGAGAATCAAAAGAGAGAGAGGAAGTCATCTAGCTACTGCCTACAGACACGTAGGTCTATGGTGGACTACTCACACATCATCGGAGAGGCACCAATGAGGATGATGAACCCCTCCGTGATGGTGTTAGATTTGATCTTGTGGTTCTGGAACTTCCATCGGCTGGAATTGTGTTTCGTCGACCCCCCCTAGGATTTCTGCAATATTTGGGAATTTATAGGGCGAAGAGGCGGTGCAGGAGACCATCGTGGGGCCCACAACCCACTTGGGTGCGCCCAGGTGTCTTGTGGTCCCCACGGAAATCCCCTCTAGTGCTTTCTTGGCCCCCAAGTTGTCTTATGGTCAAAAAAAATCTCCAAAAAGTTTCACTGCATTTGGACTCCATTTGGTACTGATATTCTACGACATAAAAAACAAGCAAAAAACAGCAACTGGCATTGGGCACTATGTTAATAGGTTAGTCCCAGACAATGATATAAAGTTGCTATAAAATGATTGTAAAACATCCAAGAATGATAATATAACAGCATGGAACAATAAAAAAATTATAGATACGTTGGAGGCGTATCAGCATCCCCAAGCTTAATTCTTGCTCGTCCTCGAGTAGGTAAATGATAAAAACTTAATTTGTGATGTGGAATGTTGCCTAACATGTTCATCACATATTCTTTTCTTTTTGTAGCATGGATATTTGGACTTTTATATGGTTCAAAGCAATAGTCTAGTTTTGACATGAAGATTTCAATATTCAAGCATATCAACAAGCAACCATGTCTTTCAACATATCAACACTAAAGAAAGTTATCCGTAGCCCATCATGCTCAATCATTGATCCATTTGTGAAACACACTCACATATTAGCTACATCCAATGCTCAAGTATGATCATAGTGAAGCACATAGAGCAATTCTAATAAATCATAGAATAATTTGGCTCCCTCAAATGGGTGTGTCCAACAAGGATAGATGAGACAAACTAAAAATCAAAGCAAGCAAAGACTCATATAATACAAGACGCTCCAAGAAAAACTCATGATATGAGACGAATAAAAATATACCTCCAAGTAAATCTATCGATGGTGGTTAGAAGAAAGAGGGGATACCTTCCGGGGCATCCCCAAGCTTAGTTGCTTGGTTATCCTTGAATATTAACTTGGGGTGCCATGGGCATCCCCAAGCTTAGGCTCTTTTCACTCCTTATTCCTTCATCCCTCATGATCTCACCCAAAACTTGAAAACTTCAATCACACAAAACTTGACAAAACCTTCATGAGATCCGTTAATATAATAAAGAAAATCACCACTCTAAGTACTGTTGCAAACCCATTCATATTTTATTTTTGCATTATACCTACTATATTATAACTTTAACATGGCTTATACCTGATACGTCTTCAACATATCTATAATTTTTTATTGTTCCATGCTTTTATATTATCAACCTTGGATGTTTTATATGCATTTATATGCTATTTTATATGATTTTTGGGACTAACCTATTAACCTAGAGCCCAGTGCCAGTTTTTGTTTTTTCCTTGTTTTAGAGTATCACAGAAAAGGAAAATCAAACGGAGTCCAATTGACCTGAAACTTCACGGAACTTATTTTTGGACCAGAAGAAGCCCACGGAGTATCGGAGATGGACCAGAAGAGCCTTGGGCTGCCCACGAGGGTGGGGGCGTGCCCACCCCCCCTGGGCACGCCCCCCTGCCTCGTGGACAGCCCGGAGATCCACCGACGTACTTCTTCCTCCTATATATATATATATATCCATATACCCTAAAAACTTCGGGGAGCAGAATAGATCGGGAGTTCCGCCGCCAGAAGCCTCCGTAACCACCGAAAACCAATCTAGACTCATTTTGGCACCCTGCCGGAGGGGGGAATCCCTCTCCGGCGGCCATCTTCATCATCCCGGTGCTCTCCATGACGAGGAGGGGGTAGTTCTCCCTCGGGGCTGAGGGTATGTACCAGTAGCTATGTGTTTGATCTCTCTCTCTCTCTCGTGTTCTTGAGGTGATACGATCTTGATGTATCGCGAGCTTTGCTATTATAGTTGGATCTTATGATGTTTCTCCCCCTCTACTCTCTTGTAATGGATTAATTTTTCCCTTTGAAGTTATACTATCGGATTGAGTCTTTAAGGATTTGAGAACACTTGATGTATGTCTTGCCGTGCTTATCTGTGGTGACAATGGGATATTCACATGATTCACTTGATGTATGTTTTGGTGATCAACTTGTGGGTTCCGCCCATGAACCTATGCATAGGGGTTGGCACACGTTTTTGTCTTGACTCACTCTTTGAAGTTCTTTGTGTTGGTTGAATAGATGAATCTGAGATTGTGTGATTCATATCGTATAATCACACCCACCGATACTTGAGGTGACAGTGGAGTATCTAGGTGACATTAGGGTTTTGGTTGATTTGTGTCTTAAGGTGTTATTCTAGTACGAACTCTATTATAGATTGAATGGAAAGAATAGCTTCATGTTATTTTACTACGGACTATTGAATAGATCGATTAGATAGGATAACTTTGAGGTGGTTTCATACCCTACCATAATCTCTTTGTTTATTCTCCGCTATTAGTGACTTTGGAGTGAGTCTTTGTTGCATGTTGAGGGATAGTTATATGATCCAATTATGTTATTATTGTTGAGAGAACTTGCACTAGTGAAAGTATGAACCCTAGGCCTTGTTTCAACGCATTGCAATACCATTTGCACTCACTTTTATCATTAGTTACCTTGCTGTTTTTATATTTTCAGATTACAAAAACCTTTATCTACCATCCATATTGCACTTGTTTCACCATCTCTTCGCCGAACTAGTGCACCTATACAATTTACCATTGTATTGGGTGTGTTGGGGACACAACAGACTCTTTGTTATTTGGTTGCAGGGTTGCTTGAGAGAGACCATCTTCATCCTACGCCTCCCACAGATTGATAAACCTTAGGTCATCCACTTGAGGGAAATTTGCTACTGTCCTACAAACCTCTGCACTTGGAGGGCCAACAACGTCTACAAGAAGAAGGTTGTGTAGTAGACATCAATACCCCTGATACAATCCATAGATTGATCAAAATAAGCACACAACACAAAGAAAACAGAATTTGTCAAAAACGGAATAGTCTGTAGTAATCTGGCAACTTCGTATACTTCTGTAACTCCAACAATTCGGACAAATTAGGAAAACATAGGCAATTTGTGTACAAACCTTGTGCAAAAAATTCAGAATTTTATCACGCTTCTGTAAATTTAAACAATTCTGCTACTGGGCGCAAAAGTTTCTGTTTTTCAACAAGATCAAATCAACTATCGCCCAACATAATCCCAAAGGCTTTACTTGGCACAAACACTAATTAAAACATAAAAACACAAACATATCAGTAGCATAATTATGCAAACACTCAAGAATAGAAAGAAAAAGGAAAAATAAATCTTATTCATTGGGTTTCCTCCCAACAAATGTTATTGTTTTATGCCCCTAGCTAGGCATTGATAATTTTAATGATGCTCATATGGAAGACAAGAATTAAGCACAAAGAGAGCATCATGTAGCATGTGAAAAACACATTTAAGTCTAACATACTTTCTATGCATAGGAATTTTATAAGCAAACAAATTATCAAGACAAGAAACATCTAGCATATGCGATGGAGAGGAATAAAACATTGACAATCTTAACATAACGAGAGGTAATTTAGTAACATGAAAATTTCTACAACCATATTTCCCTCTCTCTCGTAATAATTACATGTGGAATCATATTCAAATTCAACAATATAGCTATCTCATAATATATTCTCTACATAATCCACATGCATGCAAAGTTGACACTCTTCCAAAATAGTGGGATTATCATCAAATAAAGTCATGACCTCTCCAAGCCCACTTTTATTCGTTTAACACTTCATCACAATTTTCAGATTCATGAATCTCAAGCAAAACTTCATAAACATAATCTAGTGAACTCAATTCACTATCAATTGGTTCATCATAATTGGATCTTTTGTAAAGATTAGCAAGTGAATAAGGATCCATATCAATAGATTTTTAGCAAGTGAAGATGCAAGCAAATAGAAGACACATGGCAACACAAGCAAAGAGGCAAACAAAAAATAAGGCAAATAAAAGGGCAATTTTTGTGAAGTGGGGGATATGAAAACGAGAGGCAAATGGAAAATAATGTAAATTGAAAGAAGATGAGATTTGTGATTAGGAAACTGATAGGTAGTGATGATATCTCCCGTGGCAGAGATTGACACAAGAGATCTCCTTGACTTGATCCTCCCCAGCAACGGCGCCAGAAATTCCTTTTGATGTCGCTTGAGACTGCGTCGATATTTCCCCAAAGAGGAAGGGATGATGCAGCACATCAACAGTAGGTATTTCCCTCAGTTATGAAACCAACGTATCAATCTAGTAGGAGGACCAAGCAAGACTATGTAAACAGTACCTGCACAGAAAGAACAAATACTTACAACCCGACGCGTAAGAGGGGTTGTCAATCCCTCCTCGGTAAAAAGATAAATTATTTTGTGATAGATTGGATAAACAGATCTTGATAAAACGTGAAATAAAATAAATAATAAAACATTACAGCAAGGTATTTTTGGGTTTTTGGAAATATAGATCTGAAAATAAAGTGGCAAATAATAGATCGGAAAGCAGCTACGATAAATAATAGACCCGGGGGCATTGATTTCGCTAGTGGCTTCTCTCGAGAAATAGCACATGGTGGGTAAACAAATTACTATTGGGAAATTGATAGAAGATCAAATAATTATGACGATATCCAAGGAAATGATCAATATATAGGCATAATGTCCAAGATTAGTAAACCAACTCTTGCCTGCATCTACTAGTATTTCTCCACACATCGACCACGCTATCCAGCATGCATCTAGTGTATTAAGTTCACGGAGAAACAGAGTAATGCAATAAGAACGATGACATGATGTAGACAAGATCTATTCATGTAGGAATAGACCCCATCTTGTTATCCTTAATAGCAACGATACATGCGTGTCTTGTTGCCCCTTCTGTCTCCGGGAAAGAACACCGCAAGATCGGACCCACCAGAAAGCACCTCTTCCCATGGCAAGAAAAATTGATCTAGTTGGCCTAACTAAACCAAAGATTCGAAGAAGAAATACGAGGCTATAAATAATCATGCATATAAGAGATCAAAGAAGACTCAAATAATATTCATGGATAAAAATGTTATCATAAACTCAAACTTCATCGGATCCCAACAAACACACCGCAAAAAGTCATTACATCAAATAGATCTCCAAGAGACCATCGTATTGAAAATCAAGAGAGAGAGAGAGAGGAAGCCATCTAGCTACTGCCTACGGACCCATAGGTCTATGGTGGACTACTCACGCATCATCAGAGAGGCACCAATGAGGATGACCAACCCCTCCGCGATGGTGTTAGATTGGATCTCGTCGTTCTCGAACTTGCGGTGGCTGGACTGTGTTTCCTCGACTCCCCTAGTTGTCTTGTGGTCCAAAAAATCTCCAAAAAGTTTTGCTGGGTTTGGACTCCGTTTGGTACTGATATTCTGCGAAGTAAAAAACAAGCAAAAACAGCAACTGACACTTGGCACTATGTCAATAGGTTAGTCCCAAAAAATGATATAAAGTTGCTATAAAATGATTGTAAAACATCCAAGAATGATAATATAACAACATGGAACAATCAAACATTATAGATACATTGGAGACGTATCACGAAGAGCTCGTCATAGAGGGTTACATCGATGCTAGCTTTGATACAGATCCGGATGACTCTAAGTCACAAACCGGATACGTATTTATATTGAATGGTGGAGCTGTCAGTTGGTGCAGTTTCAAGAAGAGCGTCGTGGCGGGATCTACGTGTGAAGCGGAGTGCATAGCTGCTTTGGAAGCGGCGCATGAAGGAGTCTGGATGAAGGAGTTCATATCCGATCTGGGTGTAATACCCTGTGCATCGGGTCCAATGACAATCTTTTGTTACAACACTGGAGCAATTGCCTTATCAAAGGAATCCAAGTTTCACAAGAGAACCAAACACATCAAGAGATGCTTCAACTCCATTCGTGAAAAGTTCAAGGGTGGAGACATAGAAATTTGCAAAATACATACGGGTCTGAATGTGGCAGACCCGTTGACTAAACCTCTTCCGCGGGCAAAACATGATCAACACGAAGACTCCATGGGTGTTAGTTTCCTTACTATGTAATCTAGATTATTGACTCTAGTGCAAGTGGGAGACTATTGGAAGTATGCCCCGGAGGCAATAATAAAGTGGTTATTATTATATTTCCTTAATCATGATAAAGGTTTATTATTCATGCTAGAATTGTTTTGACCGAAAACTTAAATACATGTGTGGATACATAAACAAATATTGTGTCCCTAGTGAGCCTCTACTAGACTAGCTCGTTGATCAAAAGATGGTTAAGGTTTCCTAACCATAGACATGTGTTGTCACTTGATAATGAGATCACATTATTAGGAGAATGATCCGATGGACAAGTCCCATCCGTTAGCATATGCATATGGTCGCTCAGCTTATTGCTACCGCTTTCTTAATGTCAAATACATATTCCTTCAACCATGAGATCATGCAACTCCCAGATACCGGAGGAATACCTTGTGTGCTATCAAATGTCACAGCGTAATTGGGTGGTCATAAAGGTTCGCTATAGGTATATCCAAAGGTGTCTATTGAGTTGGCATGAATCGAGATTGGGATTTTTCACTCTGTATGATGGAGAGGTATCTATGGGCCCTCTCGGTAATACACATCACAAGAAGCATACAAGCAAAGTGACTAAGGAGTTATTTACAAGATAATGTATTATGGAACAAGTAAAAGAGACTTGCCGGTAACGAGATTGAACTAGGTATAGATATGCCGGCGATCAAATCTCGGGAAAGTAGCATACCGACAGACAAAAGGAACTACGTATGTTGTCATAAAGGTTCGACCAATAAAGATCTTCGTAGAATATGTAGGAACCAATATGGGCATCCAAGTTCCGCTATTAGTTATTGACCGAAGAAGCGTCTTGGTCATGTCTACATCATTCTTGAACACGTAGGATCTGCACGCTTAACATTCATTGATGATATGGTATTATATGAGTTATGTATGTTGGTGATCGAATGTTGTTCGGAGTCCCGGGTGAGATCACGCACAAGACGAGGAGCTCCGGAATGGTCTGGAGGTAAAGATTGATTGGCCATGGGGTTTTAGGTCGGTGCAAAAGGAAGTTTTGCGGAGGTCAGGGACCAGACGCCAGGGACCCTGGGGTCTGGCTCTAAGCCAGATGCCGAGGCCCATGGCATCTGGGCCAGACGCCGAGGTCCGTGTTGTCTGGTGCTGGAAACCGAGAAGGACTCTTCCTTTCATTCCAAACCGACTTTGAGGAGGCTCTTTATGCAAGAAACGACCCCAGGGCTCAACGTATAAATAGAGGAGCAGGGCTAGCCCTTGTGGGACACCACGATTCACCAAGCCATGTGCTGGCTCCCCCTCTCCCTCTAGTTCATCATCCGTCCTAAGTCCGTTGTGCTTGGCGAAGCCCTGCAGAATAGTTTCACCATCTCCGTCACCATGCCGTTGTGCTGCCGGAACTCATCTACTACTTTGCCTCTCTTGCTAGATCAAGAAGGCGAGGACGTCATCGAGCTGAACGTGTGTTGAACGCGGAGGTGCCGTACGTTCGGTTCTTGATTGGTACAAATCATGAAGTTGTAAGACTACATCAACCGCGTTGATGAACACTTCTGCTTAGCAATCTACAAGGGTATGTAGATGCTCTCCCCTTCTCATAGCTATGCATCTCCATGGATAGATCTTGCGTGTGCGTAATTTTTTTTGTTTTCCATGCAACGTTCCCGACAGTCTCAAGCATCTAAACTTGAGGATGCCTCAGTAGGCATCCCACCTTTCTTCATCAACAACTATTGGTTAGTTTTGGTTGAGCCTAAGCTTTTATTAGTTCACATGATGTGTGCTATTCTTGGTTTGTCCTTTATTTTCATTTTGTTTGTTGTTTGAATAAAATATTTAGATATGAAATTTTGAAATGAGAGAGAGTTACGGATCTCAGGGAATATAAGAAACGGTGAAGGGCACCGAAAATAGTCACGAGAAACAGAAGACAACATAGAGATCCAATCTAGGGCAGAGCTCCCTCTCCCCTCAGAGTGCCAAGGAAGAAGAAGAAGGAGGAGGGGACCCCTTCCCCCCTCCTCTGGTGGTGTCGAGACGCCACCGGGGACATCTCCTCCATCACCATCACCACCTGCTTCTCATCCGTTCTCATGGTGATGTGTGAGTAGATCACCCCCGAGGCTGAGGGGATGTACTAGTATCTATGTGTTCGATCTCTCTCTCTTTCTCTCTCTCTCTCTCTCTCTCTCTCTCTCTCTCTATCGTGTTCTTGATTTGGCACGATATTGATGTACCATGAGCTTTGTTAATGTTGTTGGATCATATGGTGTCCTCCCCTCTCTATCTTTGTTGTGATGAATTGAGTCTTGCTCTTTGAGGTTTCGTTATGTTGGATTGAATATTGGATTTTACATCACTTGATGTATGAATTGCATGTGGATACCCGTGGTGACCATGGGGTATTCTATTGAGTCGCTTGATATATGTTTTGGTAATCAACTTGGAGATTCCCATGGAGACATTGGGGTAATCTAGGAACATAGGTTGATACATTTTTTTGTCCTACGTTCTCCGATAGAAACTTTGGAGTGATTCTTTGTCGCATGTTGAGGGATTGTTATATGATTCAATTATGTTAGCACTGTTGAGAGATTGCACTAGTGAAAGTATGAACCATAGGCCTTATTTCCAAGCATTGCAATATTGTTTTTGCTCACTTTAGTTACTTGCTACCTTGTTATTTTTATTACTTCAGATTACAAATTCCTATATCTACTATCCATACTACACTTGTATCACTATCTCACTGCCGAACTAGTGCATCTATACAATTTACCATTGTATTGGATGTACTAGGGACACAAGAGATTTCCTGTATTTGATTGCAGGTTGTTTGAGAGAGACCATCTTCATCCTACACCTCCCATAGATTCATAAACCTTAGGCCATCCACTTGAGGGAAATTTGTTGTTGTCCTACAAAACTTTGCGCTTGAAGGCCCAACAAGAGTCTATAAGAAGTAAAGTTGCGTAGTAGTCATCAGATGACTAACATGAATATATGACGTGGCACTACTGCAGGATGCTGCTAACGCGACACTACGATCAGAGAACCTTTCATGAAACTATGTGCGATGCATTAATCACAAACGGGGATGTAAAAAAACCATCAAAAAGGTGCAAAACGTTTGCAATGGAGGATGCATCAAACACGATTCAGATTTTAGTTGCAAGGTTCAATATAACAAATACCATAAATATTTCAAGGTTCAAGTTCAAAGATTACAACGCCCAAATTCAAACATTGCAAGTTGCGTCATTTCTAAAAAGGGATCAGCCGCTGACAAGTCATGTATGGGTTTGACACAATAACTTCCAATTGCTTTGCCATATGCTCTTCCAATATGAAGTTTGGCAGTTTTGGAGGCACTTCCATTCCGCAGTACCAGTCGCCTCTGATAATCATACCATTGATCTTTCCTAATTAGATGTGTGTTCAACCTCAGTACCCTCAGCACCTTTGCTCTGGCAAGAAAGAACATGGCGAGTGTAATCTCCGGTGGGGTCCCTCGGTAGGAGTTCAAGTAATATTTGAGAGATGTAGATCTAGGCATTCGATCTGATTGTTGTTATAAACATCTTCCATCGGGCCTAATATGCACTGCAAAAGAAGAGAACGTGTTAGTGCCTACATGCAGTTTTGAACAGTGCTACACGCCCATTTGGTTTGCAGGATTTGTAAAATGCACCAATGTGCCATCTTCGATCGGTCATGATTAACATGGGCATTAATTTTATTACAATCTAGAAACATGTAGCCTTCTTCACAAGAGGTTGGATTGGATGAAAAATTACTAAGAAAACTAGTACAGATGAATCCAAAGGAGAAATGCTTATGGACGATTGTAACCATATGAATGAAGCAACCAATATGGGGTGGGGTGTATGTCCTAAAATCCTCCAAAATTCCTTCAGAAATCGTCGTACATAGTCATTGTAAACTTGGGAAAAGGTGCAAAAAATTGAACTCCCTTATGGTTAACATTTAACAGGAAAGGAACATCACCTCGATATGCAGCTTCTTCAGGCACGGAAAGCATCTCAAGCAACTGAAAACTTGGTCTAGGTTGGGGACGACAGATTCTAGTGCCAAGACCTTCACTGTGCCCAGAGTCTGGGTGAAGCTTCGCTGGATGACAGACGAACATACATCTTCAAAACTAGTTATAACATTGATATCAAGAAGGAGAGGTATATAAGGTGTCTGTTGTACCTAAAAGTTGTAGTATTTGACAGACGAGTAGCACACCACTTTCAATTTCGGCGCAGAAATGACATTGATTCTTGTTGGACCTTGTTGATCAACTACAAGTAATCTCTCAAGTGAAGGTGTGTCCTCGATGACCGTATTGTGGTCCACCATTTGTGATCTCTCATTGCAGCACCAGCAACACACATAAATAGTGCGGAGAGTCTTGGAGGTGATGTGCAAGGTACTCGACCAATTCATTGTCTAAAGACGAAGGAACTCGAGGGCAGTACAGCCATGGAGCAGGCGCTCCATGTCATCCTTTGGGATGCGAACGACAACGAGCTCGAGGTGCTTCAGTCGTGGTAGAAAAAGAGCGGGCGCGTCATTAAGGGGGAATGGCAGTTCATGAACTTGGCGAGGCACAGCGTGGGTGCGAAGCGGAGCACAGACGTTGGCAGCAAGCTCATATGCCCATCATTATAACTTAGCTTCTCGAGCTGATCTATGGCGCGGGATCGGAACCACTCGTCAAGCTTGGCTCGCTCCTTTCCATTGGAACGGAACTTGCCCGCGATAAGGCCTTTGATTGGGCCATGGTGACTGCCGAGGATCTTGGAGAACGCATCCAAGCTTTGGCGATAGCCATGGCAGAGCTTGTGGGCGTGGAGGAGGTCGACAGGGGTGCGAAGCCATAGGGTGCGCCACCGCCGGCAAACGGCGGCTGTCCTCGCCCGATTTCTGATTGGGAGGAGGGATATGATGACTATCAACATATCATCGGGGAGGTTGTTGATGAAGTCTAGGCCTGCTGGAGTAGCTTGCGGTTCTTTCTCGACCCGCCTCTGCTTGTTGGCATCCTCGTTCTCCACCTCGTTAGCGGGGACGGGAACCTCTGTCTCCATATTCACGCCATGCTCCGGTGCTTCAGCAGCCCCGGCGTCGCCACTCCCTCCGATAGGGCGCTTCGGCGGCATCCTCGTACACTGACGGCTTTGAGGACTCAGAGCGGCGTCGAGGATGCGAGAGGAGAGAGAGGAATTGTGTGTGTGGAGAGAGAGGATGGGGGTGCGGCCGCTCGGCGGTGCCATTAATATCGACCAGTGGGAGCGAGGCGGGCGGCGGTCCAAGGCTGTCTCGCTTCCCGGTGAGAACGACTGCTTAATCTCTAGTATGAATGAAATCTATGCTTAATTACTGAATTTTAGTTGCAAAAAATAGGTGGTGATATTGACTTTTAGCTGCATATTTTGACAAATCACAGTGTCTCTTGGCTTAGCGCCAAAGTCTGGCTTTAACTTGCATACCGTAATCTGAACCGTTCGCGTTCAAGAGATGCACAGATCCTGTGTTGAATAGCTTGTACGCTTCCCGGTGAGCCTGCGCATCGGACTGCGCTCGCATGCCTCCCGTTCAGTCAAGCAGTTGTCCACACGGCACCTCCTATGGCCATTAAAACCAAGACACCTGGTGTCACATGAATGGTTAACCGAACGCACACGGTTTGAATTATACAAATGTTTGAGATATTAAAGTGGCGGCTATTTTTTTCAAAATGCCTTTGTTGGTTGTCATTATTCAAGTGTGCCTTCTCTCAAAATGGACACGAAAAATACCACAGCATGTCGGGTGCCCTTCCATGATAGCATGCCAAGTTTCATGAATTTCACACGAGTTTTGGATTTACTAGAATTTAAAAACCAGGCATCTCAATGTTTTGCCAGCAATCAACGGTGCCTTGGTGTTTGAAATTCATCCCATTTCTTGCATGGGACCTAAGCATGCACCCAAGGACACAAATTTGATTTTTCAACCAATTTATATGCACTGGAGCATGCGCATGTAGTTCAAATTTGAATTATGCACATAAATGCATTGAAAACTCAGTTAATGCATAAAAAGTCCAAACGAACCCCGAAAAATCACAAAAAATCACACAACACTCCTGTTGTTCTATGTTGACACGAGAAAAAAAACTTGAAAGCAATAAGAGGCAATGGATATCGTTTCGTCCCCAAAGGTGGGACGTTCCCTACCGAAAACCATCATGCTTGTTGTGAGAAGCTCCGGTTTATGAGAAGCGTATACCCAAACCTGCCCCAAATGGGACAAAATTTGTACCACGACATGTTGATGCCGCTCCTTGATAGCATTCCAAGTTTCATGAATTTTAGACGAGTTTTGGATTTACTAAAATTTAAAAACCTGGCATCTCAATGTTTTGCCGGCAATCAACGGTGCCCTGGTGTTTGAAATTCATTCCCATTTCTTGCATGGGACCTAAGCATGCACCCAAGGACACATATTTGATTTTTCAACCAATTTATATGCACTAGAACATGCGCATGTAGTTCAAATTTGAATTATGCACATAAATGCATTGAAAACTCACTTAATGCATAAAAATGTCCAAACGAACCCTGAAAAATCACAAAAATTCACACAACACTCCTATTGTTCTATGTTGACACGAGGAAAAAACTTGAAAGCAATAAGAGGCAATGGATATCGTTTCGTCCCCAAAGGTGGGACGTTCCCTATCGAAAACGATCATGCTTATTGTGAGAAGCTCCGATTTGTGAGAAGCATACACCCAAGCCTGCCCCAAATGGGAAAAAAATTGTACCATGGCATGTTGATGCCGCTCCATGGTAGCGTGCCAAGTTTCATGAATTTCCGACGACTTTTGGATTTACTAGAATTTAAAAACCAGGCATCTCAATGTTTTGATCAATGGTGCCATGGTGTTTCAAATTCATTCCCATTTCTTGCATGGGACCTAAGCATGCACCCAAGGACATGGATTTGATTTTTCAACCAATTTATATGCACTGGAGCATGCGCATGTAGTTCAAATTTGAATTATGCACATAAATGCATTGAAAACTCACTTAATGCATAAAAATGTCCAAACGAACCCCAAAAAATCACACAACACTCCTGTTGTTCTATGTTGACACGAGAAAAAAAACTTGAAAGCAATAAGAGGCAATGGATATCGTTTCGTCCCCAGAGGTGGGACGTTCCCTACCGAAACCATCATGCTTGTTGTGAGAAGCTCCGGTTTGTGAGAAGCATATACCCAAACTTGCCCAAATGGGACAAAATTTGTACCACGGCACGTTGATGCATCTCCATGATAGCATGCCAAGTTTCATGAATTTCAGACGAGTTTTGGATTTACTAGAATTTAAAAACCAGGCATCTCAATGTTTTGCCGACAATCAACGGTGCCCTGGTGTTTGAAATTCATTCCCATTTCTTGCATGGGACCTAAGCATGCACCCAAGGACACAGATTTGATTTTTCAACCAATTTGTATGCACTGGAGCATGCGCATGTAGTTCAAATTTGAATTATGCACATAAATGCATTGAAAACTCAGTTAATGCATAAAAATGTCCAAACGAACCCCGAAAAATCACAAAAATTCACACAACACTCATATTGTTCTATGTTGACATGATAAAAAAACTTGAAAGCAATAAGAGGCAATGGATATCGTTTCGTCCCAAGAGGTGGGACGTTCCCTACTGAAAACCATCATGCTTGTTGTGAGAAGCTCCGGTTTGTGAGAAGCATATACCCAAACCTGCCCCAAATGGGACAAAATTTGTACCACGGCATGTTGATGCCGCTCCATGATAGCATGCCAAGTTTCATGAATTTCACACGAGTTGGATTTACTAGAATTTAAAAATCAGGCATCTCACTGTTACCCAAACCTGCCCCAAATGGGAAAAAATTTGTACCACGGCATGTTGATGCCGCTCCATGATAGCGTGCCAAGTTTGATGAATTTCAGACGACTTTTGGATTTACTAGAATTTAAAAACCAGGCATCTCAATGTTTTGCCGGCAATCAATGGTGCCATGGTGTTTGAAATTCATTCTCATTTCTTGCATGGGACCTAAGCATGCACCCAAGGACACAGATTTGATTTTTCAACCAATTTATATGCACTGGAGCATGCGCATGTAGTTCAAATTTTAATTATGCACATGAATGCATTGAAAACTCAGTTAATGCATAAAAATGACCAAACAAACCCCGAAGAATCACAAAAATTCACACAACACTCCTGTTTTTCTATGTTGACACGAGAAAAAAACTTGAAAGCAATAAGAGGCAATGGATATTGTTTTGTCCACAATGGTGGGACATTCCCTACCGAAAACCATCATGCTTGTTGTGAGAAGCTCCGGTTTGTGAGAAGCATACACCCAAACCTGCTCCAAATGGGACAAAATTTGTACCACGGCATGTTGATGCCGCTCCATGATAGCATGCCAAGTTTCATGAATTTCAGACGACTTTTGGATTTACTAGAATTTGAAAACCATGCATCTCAATGTTTTGCCGGCAATCAACTATGCCATGGTGTTTGAAATTCATTCCCATTTCTTGCATGGGACCTAAGCATGCACGCAAGGACAGATATTTGATTTTTCAACCAATTTATGTGCACTGGAGCATGCACATGTAGTTCAAATTTGAATTATGCACATAAATGCATTGAAAACTCACTTAATGCATAAAAATGTCCAAACGGACCCCGAAAAATCACAAAAATTCACACAACACTCCTGTTTTTCTATGTTGACACGAGAAAAAAACTTGAAAGCAATAAGAGGCAATGGATATCGTTTCATCCCCAAAGGTGGGACATTCCCTACCGAAAATGATCATGCTTGTTGTGAGAAGCTCCGGTTTGTGAGAAGCATATACCCAAACCTACCCCAAATGGGACAAAATTTGTACCATGACATGTTGATGCCACTCCATGATAGCATGCCAAGTTTCATGAATTTCAGACGAGTTTTGGATTTACTATAATTTAGAAACATGGCATCTCAATGTTTTGCCGACAGTCAACGGTGCCATCGTGTTTGAAATTCATTCCCATTTCTTGCATGGGACCTAAGAATGCACCCAAGGACAAAGATTTGATTTTTCAACCAATTTATGTGCATTGGAGCATGCGCATCTAGTTCAAATTTGAATTATGCACATAAATGCATTGAAAACTCACTTAATGCATAAAATGTCCAAATGAACCCTGAATAATTCCAATTATTTTATGACCACTGCAGATAAAAGGTCTAGCAATTCAAACACTGTCCATGGCCGTTGTGGCCCCATTATCTAATTCAAATCAAGACGGAAAATCAAGTAGATCCCACACAGTTTATTATAACTAACCATGTGAGATGTAGCATAAAATATCTTCGGACCGTGTCTGAATAAGGGACCGTGTCTGATGACACTTTGCGCGCAGTTTTTTGTCTGAAGCGATTCCAAATTTTTGGCTTTCGCGGAAATATCTACTTCCCCGCCCCCTCCCCTTACCAAAAGCCACATTTGCCCCCTTTCCGCCTTCCTTTACAAGTTGAAACCTTCACTCCTTGCTTGCAGCGCCGCCAACTCCTCGTCGGCGACCCTCCTTCACGCTGCTCGGCCTCGCCTATCCAGGCAGGTAATCCACACCGGACCCCCATCCTCCTCCTCCTTCCACATCCCACATGGCCCGACTGCGGGTGCAAGCGCGACACCTTCCACCCAAATCATCGACCCTCCACCAAATAAGCGCCGGCCTAAGCCATGGTGCACGCAGTATAGCTAGGACCTCAAGGAGCATTTGGCAGTGGAGAAGCAAATCGCGACCGCACGCACGAATGAGGTCGTGATGGCTGCCATTCGTGCCGACCCCCAGATCTTGGAGGAGCACCTCACCGTCGAGGCCACCATTGATGCCTCACGCGTCGACGCCGCGACGCTTTTGTCTGCTTTAATCGACAGTTCGTGGTGTTTTCTCGAGGCCACCGTCGGTGCCTTCGACGAAGACTATGAGGTGTTTTCTCAGCGTGCACGCGCTTACCTCATCTTGAGAGCCGGAAGGTTCGTGCCTGGAGCGGCTCAGGCAACTCACCACTACAACGAGGGCACCCACGATGCGGAGGCCTCGCCCTCTTCCATGTCCAAGGAGCCAATAGTCATTGATATCTCCGACAATGAAGAGTAGCTTGTCTTATTAGCTCACTATAAGGACCCATGTTCAGTTTGCTAGCTACTGCCTTTCCTTAACAAATTCTAGTGAATTGTGCTATCTATTTTTACCATGTGGTGTTTGATGACCCACAAGTATAGGGGATCTATCGTAGTCCTTTCGATAAGTAAGAGTGTCGAACCTAACGAGGAGCAAAAGGAAATGATAAGCAGTTTCCAGCAAGGTATTCTCTGCAAATACTGAAATAAGTGGTAACAGGTAGTTTTGTGATAGGATAATTTGTAACGAGCAACAAAGTAACAAAAGTAAATAAAGTGCAGCAAGGTGGCCAAATCCTTTTTGTAGCAAAGGACAAGACTGGACAAACTCTTATATAGAGAAAAGCGCTCCCGAGGACACATGGGAATATCGTCAAGCTAGTTTTCATCATGTTCATATGATTCGTGTTCGGTACTTTGATAATTTGGTATGTGGGTGGATCGGTGCTTGTGTACTGTCCTTACTTGGACAAGCATCCCACTTATGATTAACCTCTATTGCAAGCATCCGCAACTACAACAAAAGTATTAAGGTAAACCTAACCATAGCATGAAACATATGGATCCAAATCAGCCCCTTACGAAGCAACGCATAAACTAGGGTTTAAGCTTCTGTCAGTCTAGCAACCCATCATCTACTTATTACTTCCCAATGCCTTCCTCTAGGCCCAAATAATGGTGAAGTGTCATGTAGTCGACGTTCACATAACACCACTAGAGGAGAGACAACATACATCTCATCAAAATATCGAAGGAATACCAAATTCACATGACTACTAATAGCAAGACTTCTCCCATGTCCTCAGGAACAAACGTAACTACTCACAAAGCATATTCATGTTCATAATCAGAGGGGTATTAATATGCATATAGGATCTGAACATATGATCTTCCACCAAATAAACCAACTAGCATCAACTACAAAGAGTAATTAACACTACAAGCAACCAACTAGTACCAATCCCGGACTTGGGGACAAGAATTGGATACAAGAGATGAACTAGGGTTTTCAGAGGAGACGGTGCTGGTGAAGATGTTGATGGAGATTGCCCTCTCCCGATGAGAGGAGCGTTGGTGATGACGATGGCGATGATTTCCCCCTCCCGGAGGGAAGTTTCCCCAGTAGAACAGCTCTGCTGGAGCCCTAGATTGGATCCGTCAAGGTTCCGCGTCGTGGCGGCGGAGTTTCATCCGAGGAGATGGCTTATGATTTTTTCCCTCATCAAAAGACTCCATATAGTAGAAGATGGCCATCGGAGGGCCACCAGGGGGCCCACGAGGTAGGGGGCGCGCCGAGGGGGGTAGGGCGCGCCCCCCACCCTCGTGGGCAGGGTGTGGCCCCCTGGTGAACTTCTTGTGATTAGTATTTTTTTATATATTCTGAAAACGTCTTCCGTGAAGTTTCAAGACTTTTGGAGCTGTGCAGAATAGGTCTCTAATATTTGCTCCTTTTCCAGCCCAGAATCTCAGCTGGCGGCATTCTCCCTCTTTATGTAAACCTTGTAAAATAAGAGAGAATAGGCATAAGTATTGTGACATAATGTGTAATAACAGCCCATAATGCAATAAATATCGATATAAAAGCATGATGCAAAATGGACGTATCAACTCCCCCAAGCTTAGACCTCGCTTGTCCTCAAGCGAAAGCCAAAATCGAAAAATATGTCCACATGTTTGGAGATAGAGGTGTCGATAAAAGTAAAATACCGACATGAGGGCATCATGATCATTCTTAGAACAACAACTTACATAATTTTTGTCATATGATTTCTTATGCTAGATTAATAATTCAATTAGAATTTCAAGTATGGATCGTAAACTTCATTGAAAACTAACAAACTATAATCTCAGTCACTGGAGCAATTGCAATTTATCATAACATAGGAAAGAGTCAATATATAAGAGCCTTTCAGCAAGTCCACATACTCAACTATCATATAGTCTTTCACAATTGCTGACACACGCAATACTTATGGGTATGGAGTTTTAATCGGACACAGAGAAAGATAGGGGCTTATAGTTTTGCCTCCCAATGTTTTACCTCAAGGGTAATGTCAACAATAATAGTTCATGAAAACCCACATCCAATTAGCCATATATACCAGGATCTTTCCAACATATTGTGCTTGCCAAAGGATAAAATGTAAAAAGGAAGGGTGAAGATCACCATGACTCTTATGCAAGGTAGGAGATAAAAGTAAAAGATAGGCCCTTCGCAGAGGAAAGCAGAGGTTGTCATGCGCTTTTATGGTTGGATGCACAAAATCTTAATGCGAAAGAACGTCACTTTATATTGCCACTTGTGATATGGACCTTTATTATGCAGTCTGTCGCTTTTATTTCTTCCATATCACACGATCGTATAAAGCTTATTTTCTCCCACACTAATAAGTCATACATATTTAGAGAGCAATTTTTATTGCTTGCACCGATGACAACTTACTTGGAGGATCTTACTCAATCCATAGGTAGGTATGGTGGACTCTCATGGCAAAACTGGTTTAAGGGTATTTGGAAGCACAAGTAGTATCTCTACTTGGTGCGATGAATTTGGCTAGCATGAGGGGGAAAGGCAAGCTCAACCATGTTGGATGATCCATGACAATATAATTTACCTCAAATGTAAGAAAACATAACCCATTACGTTGTCTTCCTTGTCCAACGTCAACTCTTTAGCATGTCATATTTTAATGAGTGCTCACAATCATAAAAGATGTCCAAGATAGTATATTTATATGTGAACACCTCTCTTTCTTTATTACTTCCTATTAATTGCAACGATGACCAAAACTATGTTTGTCAACTCTCAAGAACCTTTATTCATCATACTTTTCTATGTGAGCTCATTACTCTCCATAAGATCCATATGATCTCTTTGTTTCCTTTTTTATTCTTTCTCTTTTCTTTTATTCACTTAGGATCTTGACAAAATAATCGAGCCCTTGACTCAACACTAATCTTTATTATATATAGCTCACGGACTCGATTACATAGAGGGATCATAAAGCAAAACTCAAAACTAGATCATGTCATAAAATTTATTCTACTAGATCAAGATATTACCAAAAGGATCGAACTAAGAAAAATGGTAAAGATAAAAGTGATGGTGATACGATACCGGGGAACTCCCCCAAGCTTGGTAGCTGCCAAGGGGAGTGCCATACCAGATACTCAATTCTTCTTTGTTGGTGGAGAAGGTGATGGTTTTGTTGATGGCGTAGGCTTGTCGTCCTTCTTCCAAGGCATAGGCTCACCATCATAGAAGGATGATCGAGTCTCCTGAAACCTCAAATCTGCAGCCAAACTCATCCTCTTGAATCTATATTCATACTCACGGTTTTGATTTTGCAGGTCATAGATCTGGGCTTGGTGGTGCTCGATTTTCTCATGAAGCTTGAAGATGGCCTCCCCAATGTCCTTGACGTCCAGCTTGTGGTTGTTGGTGAACTCCGTGATCATAATGTGATTGGAATTGAGTCCATGCTCCACCATCTCCCGACACTTGAAAACATCTTGCTCCAATGCCTCGAGCCTTGCCTCCGTGCTTCCGGTCTTCCTTGGTCCTTCGGCATCGCGGATGTGCAACAACCCCTTATGCATCTCAATGGTTTGAGGGTGTTGCAGCACCTCCGCGAGGTAGGGGTTGATGACCTTCTCGAAGAACTGGTCCTTGGGGGAACTTGAAGACGACATGACGTCCTGGATCTATCAGAAAAACAGCTCAAAACACAAACAGAGGATAATTGTGTGATGTGGGAGTCAAAACCTCTGGGAGATTATATAATGAATTTTTACCGACCAAAATACGTGTCATGTAAGAAAACGGAGTCCGAAGAGCGCACGAGGTGACCACGAGGTAGGGAGCGCGCCCAGTAGGGTAGGGCGCGCCCTCCACCCTCATGGAGGCCTCGTGTCCTTCCCGAACTGCTTCTTATTTTTCTATTTTTCTAAATATTCCAAAACAGAGAAATATTGCCTTAAAAACTATTTTGGAGTCGGTTTACTTACCGTACCACATACCTATTCCTTTTTAGAGTCTGAAACGTTCCGGAAAGTGTCCCTTATGTATTCCTCCGGGGTTACGGTTTCAATAACATTGGTTTCAACATTTATGGGATTACCTGAGATATAATGTTTGATTCTTTGACCGTTCACCACCTTCGGATTTGTGCCTTCGAAGTTGTTGATTTTTATGGCACTGGAACGATAGACCTCCTCGATAACGTAAGGACCTTCCCATTTAGAGAGAAGTTTTCCTGCAAAAAATCTTAAACGAGAGTTGTATAGCAATACATAATTACCTACATTAAACTCACGCTTTTGTATCCTTTTATCATGCCATCTTTTAACTTTTTCTTTAAACAACTTGGCATTTTCATAGGCTTGGATTCTCCATTCATCGAGTGAGCTAATATCTTATAACCTCTTCTCACCAGCAAGTTTAAAATCATAATTGAGCTCTTTAATAGCCCAATATGCCTTGAGTTCTAGTTCGAGAGGTAAGTGACATGCTTTTCCATAATCCATTTTATACGGAGACATACCCATAGGATTTTTATATGCAGTCCTATAGGCCCATAATGCATCATCAAGTTTCTTGGACCAATTCTTTCTAGACCTATTGACAGTCCTTTGCAAAATTAATTTGAGCTCTCTATTACTCAATTCTACTTGACCACTAGACTGAGGGTGATAAGGGGATGCAATTTTATGATTAACATCATACTTAGCAAGCATTTTACGGAGAGCACCATGAATAAAATGTGAACCACCATCAGTCATTAAATATCTAGGGACTCCAAATCTTGGAAAAAATAACTTCTTTAAGCATTTTAATAGAAGTGTTATGATCAGCACTACTAGTTGGAATAGATTCTACCCAGTTAGTAACGTAATCAACAGCAACTAAAATATGTGTATATCCATTAGAGGCAGGAAAAGGTCCCATATAGTCAAAGCCCCAAACATCAAATGGTTCATTAATGAGTGAATAGTTCATAGGCATTTCTTGAAGTCTACTAATATTACCAATTCTTTGACATTCATCACAAGATAAGACAAACTTACGGGCATCCTTGAAAAGAGTAGGCCAATAAAAACCAGATTGCAATACCTTATGTGCAGTTCTATCTCCAGCATGGTGTCCTCCATAAGCTTCGGAGTGACACTTGCGAAGGATCTGTTCATGTTCATGCTCAGGTACACAACGTCTAATAACACCATCTACTCCTTATTTATAAAGATGTGGGTCATCCCAAAAGTAATGCCTCAAATCATAGAAGAACTTTTTCTTTTGCTGGTATGTGAAACTAGGTGGTATGAATTTGGCAACAATGTAATTAGCATAATCAGCATACCATGGAGCAGTATGAGAAGCATTTATGACATTTAATTGCTCATCAGGAAAGCTACCATCAATAGGTAGTGTCTAACACCCACGATGCGGCTATATCTCCCACGTGTCGAGGCACGACTTAGAGGCACAGCCGCATGGTAGGTTTGTCGCAAGAGGGGTAATCTTCACACAATCCCATGTACTGCATAAGAAAGGGATAAAGAGTTGGCTTACAATCGCCACTTCACACAATAAAAGTTAAACATACAACATCCAGAATACAATCAAGGTCCGACTATGGAACCAAAATAAAGAAAGACCACCCCTATTGCTAGATCCCCGATCGCCCCGACTGGGCTCCACTACTAATCAACTGGAAAACGAAACAACACAACGAACACGATCTTCATCGATCTCCCACCTGAGTTGGGTTGCGTCACCTGCACTGGTATCATCAGCACCTGCAACTGTTTGGAAGTATCTGTGAGTCACGAGGACTCAGTAATCTCACACCCGCGAGATCAAGACTATTTAAGCTTATGGGTAGGAAAGGGTAGTGAGGTGGAGCTGCAGCAAGCACTAAGCATATATGGTGGCTAACATACGCAAATAAGAGCGAGAAGAGAAGCAACGCAACGGTCGTGAAGCTACAAGTGATCAAGAAGTGATCCTGAAAACTACTTACATCCAAACATAACACAAGGAACCGTGTTCACTTTCCGGACTCCGCCGGAAAGAGACCATCACGGCTACACATGCGGTTGATGCATTTTAATTAAGTTAAGTGTCAAGTTCTCTACAACCGGACATTAACAAATTCCCATCGGCCCATAACCGTGGGCACGGCTTTCGAAAGTTCAGACCCTGCAGGGGTGTCCCAACTTAGCCCATCACAAGCTCTCGCGGTCAACGAAGGATATTCCTTCTCCCAGGAAGACCCGGTCAGACTCGGAATCCCGGTTACAAGACATTTCGACAATGGTAAAACAAGACCAGCAAAGCCTCCCGATGTGCCGACAATCCCGATAGGAGCTGCACATATCTCGTTCTTAGGGCAACACCGGATAGGTCAAGCTACGAGTAAAACCAGCCCTCGAGTTGCCCCGAGGTGGCCCCGCAGGCTGCCCGGTTCGGACCAACACTTAGACAAGCACTGGCCCGGGGGGTTAAAAATAAAGATGACCCTCGGGTTGGCCGACCTGAGGGAAGGGTAGGTGGTGGTGAGGCAAATGGTAAAACCAAGGTTGGGCCTTGCTGGAGGAGTTTTATTCAAAGCGAACTGTTAGGGGGTCCCCATAACACCCAACCGTGTAAGGAACGCAAAATCAAGGAACATAACACCGATATGACGGAAACTAGGGCGGCAAGAGTGGAACAAAACACCAGGCATAAGGCCGAGCCTTCCACCTTTTACCAAGTATATAGATGCATTAATTAGAATAAGAGATATTGTGATATCCCAACATAACCATGTTCCAAACATGGAACAAACTTCAGCTTCACCTGCAACTAGCAACGCTATAAGAGGGGCTGAGCAAAGCGGTAACATAGCCAAACAACAGTTTGCTAGGAAAGGAGGGTAAGAGGCTTGACATGGCAATATGGGAGGCATGATATAGCAAGTGGTAGGTATCGCGGCATAGCAAAAGAGCGAGCAATTAGAAAGCAAAGATAGAAGTGATTTCGAGGGTATGGTCATCTTGCCTGAAATCCCGCAAGGAAGAAGAACGAGTCCATGAAGAAGACGAACGGACGCAGTCGAACGGATCCTCACAACTCCGGAACGAAACCGAAGCTAACGAGAGAAGCAACCCAGAAAGAAGCAAGCAACATAGTAAACAACTATCACATCAACATGGCATGATGCACAACCAAGTATGATGCATGTCCGGTTTAATGAGGCATGGCATGGCAAAGTGCACAAACAACACTAGAAGTTAAGTGGAGCTCAATATGCAACGAGTTGCATATTGATGGAACACCACATTCAAGTTATTTAGTTCGATCTCGTTTATGTACCCAACAATTTTAAATGTTGATTAATATGGCAAGAGGTGAAAGATGAGTAGAAAACATATTTAGGCATTTTAAATGAGGCCGGAAACAACAACAACAACAACAACAACAATTCCGGTAAATCCCCATATGCATTTAGCAAATTAATGCAAACAACAATTTAAACATTCTTGATGTTGTTATCATGATGCGGATGACGTTTGCAAGTTTTATGCAATTTGGAAATGTTGACAAGAGCATGATATCAAGCATTTGTCATCGTGGCAGAAACGAAAACGGTGCCACGGCAACGAATCCGAAAATGATGCCACGACAACATTCCGGTTCCGGTAACTCGATTCAGATGCCGGTGCAAAAGGAAAAGTGACGGGAGCGTGTCATGCAAGGATGGTGGGGTGCTCCTGGATATCGGGTCCCCACGGGTTAGCGGCAAAAGAGGAGGACCGAGCAAGTGACAACTCGGACACGGTGCAGACAACGGGTGCATCTCATACAACACATGCAAACGTTCTCAGACGGTCGTCTCGGGGTTATACCTTTGAAGCGTGCGTTTCGGGCGGAACGAATTCGTAGAGGAAGTAGTCGTTCACGGGTCGTCGAGGGAAGTAGTGGTACTTTTCCGAAGAGGAACTTGATGAACCCAACATCTCCAAGGCGACGTAGTCGTACATGGCAACGGTAACTTGTAGGGTCGTCCATTTCGTGGTACTTAGGTGAATCCACGAGAAATGGCAGTCGTACATGGTTCATCGAGGAACTTTACGTTTCGTCCTGTAGTTGTTCGAGCGTCCGACGGTAATGGTACTCGGTCGTTTCGAAGAGGTACTTGGGGTCATTCGAACTTGCCGGTCTCATCATCTCGAAGGGGTACTTGACATTCTTAGCGATTCCGAATACGACGGTAGAGGTACACTTGTTGTAGGGGTACTTGTCGGATCCACAGCGACGGTAGAGGTACAAACGTTCTCGCGGTACTTGTCGGTCCAGTCTTGGTGTAGATGTACATGGCAAACGTAGTGGTACTCGGCATCTTGTCGAACCCAAGTGACGGTAGTCGTTCACGTTCGTAGATGTTCGGGGCCAACGGTAGAGGTACTTGGCGATCTCTGAAACGTCTTGTGGCGGTTCCTGTCTCCGCAACAAGTCTTGGTGGTCCAACATTCCAGGAACGGAGGTGCACCGAGGCAACAAAATGCGTGGGGGGGTTCTCAGCCATGGCCATGCCGAAACTTCTAGCGGATGGCCGAGGTGGAAGCTTCATGCGGGCAGTCACGAAAGGCAACTCATGATGCAACAACGAGCATGGCGTGGTGGTGATGCAGGGGAGCAACGCAGGCGAGTAGACGAGGTCGTTGCGTGAGAAGCAGGGTGCAGGCACGGTGGCGCTGCCGGAAGAGAGTCAGGCGACAGGAAGAAAGGGAGAGACCCTGGAGGACGGCAGCGGGCTTGTCAGCGTCGGGGACGAGGTGTAGGAGAGGAAGGCGTGGTCGCGGCCTGGCGCTGCAGATGGAGGCGCACGGGAGAAGGGGCCGACGCATGGGAAGGAGAACAAGGGAAGCAGGCGATGGAGCAAGACGGTGCCGGTGGACGCGCGCGTGTAGAGACGGGGCCGGAGTGCGGCAGAAGAGGAGGAGGGCACGACAAAGAGAAGGCATGACCCGAGTGGCCGAGGAGGTCGATGGCGGCATGCTCCAGCGGCCTTTGTTGCCGGCAGCAGAGGCGAGAGGCGAGCCGCGGCGCGGTTCGTTGAAGGGGCGGAGCGAGATGGCGGCCTCCTGGTGGTCGCGGACAACGGCATGCAGAAGGAGCGGCGCGGTTCAGAGGTAGCCGGCAAGGGCTCCGGCTGGTCGAAGGAGCTCTGGACTGGGATCGGGAGCCCCTCCTAGTTGCGCTGTAAGGTGAGGAAGGGAGCGAGAGGATCGAGCAGGAGGCTCTGGCGTTGCGAGGGAACGAGGAGGAGGGGTGCTGAAGGGTGTGCGGGCTAGGTTAGGAAGGGATAGGTGGGCCTCTGGTAGCTGGCTGCTGCTGGGCCTTAGGAGACCGGCCCAGTGGAGAGGAAAACGGCCAGGGGCCTGCTGGGCTGCTCTCTCTCCTACTATCTTTCTCATTTCCTTTTATTTTCCAAAAATAGCAAATAACAAAGGCATAAATAAGAGAAAGAAAAGGTTGGAGAAGGAATTTGGGCACTGGGATAATTTTCATGGACTCGTAAAAATGTGCACGGTCCACGAAAAATAGGAGAGGCATGATTGCAAGAATTTAATTCAAAGTCATTTGAATTTAATTCAAATGGTTTGAACAAGGACTAGGAATTAGAGGTGTCCAAAAATGTTCGGATTTTTGGTGGACCTTCGGAATATGATAAAAGAATATATGGCAATGTTGGAGACCAAGAATTAAGATAACAAAGGCATTGGGATATTTTGCAAGTGTGTTTATGGGTGAATCCAAATTATTGGAATATTTAATATAACTCCCTAATATCGGGAGGATATGTTATAAAGAGAATCACCATGTGAATTCCCTCGGTTTAAATGGACCGAAGATCCATGCAATTTATTTAGTGAGTTTTAAAACGGGTTGCATGATGACATGATGCAATGCACATGATGCAAAGATGAAATGCAATGGACCAAACAAATCACACGACAAAACTCGAAAAACATGGAAGGCGTCTGAAGCTCCGGTCTTGGGGCGTTACATAGTGGGTCATCAAGCACATTTTCTAACCTAGACAAGTTGTCTGCGACGGGGTTCTCAGCTCCCTTTCTATCAACAATATGTAAGTCAATTTCTTGTAGCAAGAGAACCCATCTAATAAGCCTAGGTTTAGCATCTTTATTTTCCATAAGATATTTAATAGCAGCATGATCAGTGTGAATAGTTACTTTAGAATCAACAATATAAGGTCTGAACTTATCACAAGCAAATACAACTGCTAAGAATTCTTTTTCAGTAGTAGCATAATTTCTTTGAGCATTGTCTAGGGTTTTACTAGCATATTGAATAACGTTTATTTTCTTATCAACTCTTTTCCCTAGAACAGCACCTACAACATAATCACTAGCATCACACATAATTTCAAAATGTAAATTCCAATCAGGTGGCTGAACAATAGGTGCAGAGATCAATGCTTTCTTAAGTATTTCAAATGCTTCTACACAATCATTATCAAAGACAAATGGTATATCTTTTTGTAATAAATTAGTCAGAGGCCGAGAAATTTTTGAGAAGTCCTTAATGAACCTCCTATAAAATCCGGCGTGACCAAGGAAACTTCTTATACCTTTGATGTCCTTGGGGCATGGCATCTTTTCAATAGCATCAACCTTGGCTTTATCAACTTCAATACCACTTTCAGAAACTTTATGCCCCAAGACAATACCTTCATTAACCATAAAGTGGCACTTTTCCCAATTCAAGACAAGATTAGTTTCTTCACATCTCTGCAAAACTCGGTCAAGGTTGCTTAAGAAATCATCAAAAGAAGATCCATAGACGTAGAAATTGTCCATGAAAACGTCACAAATCTTTTCACAAAAGTCAGAGAATATAGCCATCATGCATCTTTGAAAGGTAGCAGGTGCATTACATAAACCAAAAGGCATACGTCTATAAGCAAAAGTACCAAAAGGGCAAGTAAAAGTAGTCTTCGATTGATCCTTGGATGACATAGGTATTTGAGAGAAACCAGAATAACCATCTAGAAAGCAAAAATGTGTATGTTTGGATAATCTTTCTAGCATTTGATCGATAAAAGGTAAGGGGTAATGATCCTTTTTAGTGGCATTATTTAATTTGCGGAAATCAATTACCATCCTATAACCTGTAGTAATTATTTGAGGAATCAATTCATCTTTATCATTAGGAACGACAATAATACCTCCCTTCTTAGGGACACAATGGACGGGACTTACCCACTGACTATCAGCAACGGGATAGATTATACCTGCCTCAAGGAGCTTTAGTATTTCCTTTCTTACCATTTCTTTCATTTTAGGATTCAGCCGTCGTTGATGATCACGAACTAGTTTAGCATCTTCTTCCAAATTTATTTTATGTTGACATAGAGTGGGACTAATGCCCTTAAGATCATCAAGAGTATACCCAATAGCAGCACGGTGCTTCTTCAAAGTTTTCAATAATCTCTCTTCCTCATGCTCTGAAAGGTTAGCACTAATAATAACAGGATATATCTTTTTCTCATCAAGATAAGCATATTTAAGAGTATCAGGCGACGGTTTAAGCTCAAACATGGGATCAGCCTTGGGTGGAGGAGGATCCCCTAGGATTTCAACAGGCAAATTGTGTTTCAGAATAGGTTCTTGTTTAAAGAATATTTCATCTATTTCCCTTCTTTCCTTCATAAACATATCATTTTCATGGTCTAGCAAATATTGTTCTAAAGGATCACTAGGAGGTACGGCAATAGAAGCAAGACCAATAATTTCATCCTTACTAGGTAATTCTTCTTCACGGTGTTGTCTACTACATTTAGAGAAATTAAATTCATGAGACATATCATCTAAACCGATAGTAACAACATCCTTTTTGCAATCTATATTAGCATTAACAGTGTTCAGGAAGGGTCTACCAAATATAATGGGACAAAATCTATCTTGTGGGGAACCAAGAACAAGAAAATCAGGAGGATATTTAGTTTTCCCACACAAGACTTCAACATCTCTAACAATTCCCATTGGTGAAATAGTATCTCTATTGGCAAGTTTAATTGTGGCATCAATATATCCTATCTCAGCAGGTGAAATATCATGCATAATTTCTTTGTATAAGTCATAAGGTATTGCACTAGCACTAGCACCCATATCACATAAGCCATGATAACAATGATCTCCTATTTTAACAGAAATAACAGGCATGCCTACCACAGGTCTGTTTTTATCTTTTGCACAAGGTTTAGCAATTCTAGCAGTCTCATCAAGGAAATGAATAACATGCCCATCAATATTATCAGACAAGAGATCTTTAACAATAGCAATATCAGGTTCAACTTTATTTTGCTCAGGAGGTGTATAAGTTTTAATGTTGCTTTTACGAACCACAGTTGAAGCTTTAGCATGATCCTTTATCCTAACAGGAAAAGGTGGTTTCTCAACATAAGCGGTAGGAACAATAGGATCATTATAAGTGGCAGTCTTTTCTTCAACTTTAATTGGTGCAGCTACTTTTACTTCTATGGGAGGATGATATTTAAACCACTTCTCCCTAGGGAGATAAACATGAGTAGCAAAAGATTCACAGAAAGAAGCTACTATTTCAGAGTCAAGTCCATATTTAGTGCTAAATTTATGGAAAACATCGATATCCATAAAAGATTTAACACAATCAAACTTAGGTGTCATACCTGACTCATTACCTTTGTCGAGGTCCCAATCTTCAGAGTTGCATTTAATTCTTTCCAATAAATCCCATTTGAATTCAATAATCTTCGTCATAAAAGAGCCAGCACAAGAAGTATCGAGCATGGTCCGATTGTCATCAGAAAGCCGAGCATAAAATTTTTGAATAATCATTTCTCTTGAGAGCTCATGATTGGGGCATGAATATAACATTGTTTTAAGCCTCCCCCAAGCTTGAGCGATGCTTTCTCCTTCGCGAGGCCAAAAATTATATATATAATTGCGATCACGATGAACAAGATGCATAGGATAAAACTTCTGATGAAATTCCAATTTCAATCGTTTGTAGTTCCATGTCCCCGTATCATCACATAGCCTATACCATGTCAATGCATCTTCCCTCAAAGATAAAGGGAAGACCTTCTTCTTAACAACATCTCCGGGTACACATGCAAGCTTAAATAATCCAGAAACTTCATCCACATATATTAGGTGCTCATTAGGATGCGTTGTTCCATCTCCTGCAAAAGGATTAGCTAGCAGTTTTTCTATCATACCCGAAGGAATTTCAAAGCAGACATTTTCATTTTCAGTAGGTTCAGTAGGTTGAGGAGAAACTCTTTGCTCTACTGGTCGCGGTGAAGATACCCCGAACAAGCCCCTCGGAGGATTACTTTCCATAGTAACAAGTGACAGTAAATTTCAGCACACTATATAAATTTTTCCTTACCAAAGGCGCTTCACT
Source organism: Triticum urartu (assembly GCF_003073215.2). NCBI lineage: Eukaryota > Viridiplantae > Streptophyta > Magnoliopsida > Poales > Poaceae > Triticum > Triticum urartu. The sequence continues at coordinate 270,082,874 of NC_053028.1, forward strand.
CCCCGGCAGCGCCAGAAAAGAGTCTTGATGACCCACAAGTATAGGGGATCTATCATAGTCCTTTCGATAAGTAAGAGTGTCGAACCCAACGAGGAGCAGAAGGAAATGGTAAGCAGTTTCCAGCAAGGTATTCTCTGCAAGTACTGAAATAAGTGGTAAAAATAGTTTTGTGATAGGATAATTTGTAACGAGCAACAAGTAACAAAAGTAAATAAAGTGCAGCAAGGTGGCTCAATCCTTTTTGTAGCAAAAGACAAGCCTGGACAAACTCTTATATAGAGAAAAGCGCTCCCGAGGACACATGGGAATATCGTCAAGCTGGTTTTCATCACGTTCATATGATTCGCGTTCGGTACTTTAATAATTTGGTATGTGGGCGGACCGGTGCTTGGGTACTGTCCTTACTTGGACAACCATCCCACTTATGATTAACCTCTATTACAAGCATCCGCAACTACAACAAAAGTATTAAGGTAAACCTAACCATAGCATGAAACATATGGATCCAAATCATCCCCTTATGAAGCAACGCATAAACTAGGGTTTAAGCTTCTGTCACTCTAGCAACCCATCATCTACTTATTACTTCCCAATGCCTTCCTCTAGGCTCAAATAATGGTGAAGTGTCATGTAGTCGACGTTCACATAACACCACTAGAGGAGAGACAACATACATCTCATCAAAATATCGAACGAATACCAAATTCACATGACTACTAATAGCAAGACTTCTCCCATGTCCTCAGGAACAAACGTAACTACTCACAAAGCATATTCATGTTCATAATCAGAGGGGTATTAATATGCATATAGGATCTGAACATATGATCTTCCACCAAATAAACCAACTAGCATCAACAACAAGGAGTAATTAACACTACTAGCAACCTACTAGTACCAATCCCGGACTTGGGGACAATAATTGGATACAAGAGATGAACTAGGGTTTTGAGAGGAGATGGTGCTGGTGAAGATGTTGATGGAGATTGCCCTCTCCCAATGAGAGGAGCGTTGGTGATGACGATGGCGATGATTTCCCCCTCCCGGAGGGAAGTTTCCCCGGCAAAACAGCTCTGCTGGAGCCCTAGATTGGATCCGCCAAGGTTCTGCCTCGTGGCAGCGGAGTTTCGTCCGAGGAGATGGCTTATGATTTTTTCCTCATCGAAAGACTCCATATAGCAGAAGATGGCCATCGGAGGGCCACCAGGGGGCCCACGAGGTAGGGGGCGCGTCCCCCACCCTCGTGGGCAGGGTGTGGCCCCCCTGGTGAACTTCTTGCGCTCAGTATTTTTTATATATTCTGAAAACGTCTTCCGTGAAGTTTCAAGACTTTTGGAGCTGTGCAGAATAGGTCTCTAATATTTTCTCCTTTTCCAGCCCAGAATCCCAGCTGCCGGCATTCTCCCTCTTTATGTAAACCTTGTAAAATAAGAGAGAATAGGCATAAGTATTGTGACATAATGTGTAATAACAGCCCATAATGCAATAAATATCAATATAAAAGCATGATGCAAAATGGACGTATTAGTGTTCAATTAACTGCTTAGTTCAATTCTGCAAATGTGATGTTCAATTCTTCAGGGTGCAATATTTCCAAGTTGTTAAGCATGCTTGGTTTGGTTAACTGTCTGATCTTCTATTAGGAGTATGTTATATTGTTCAATTTGTGTTTACTTAACTGCTTGGTTCATTTGTTGTGGCTTGGTTCACTTGTTGTGGTGTTTAGTTAACTGCTTGGTTCAATTCTGCAATGCGATGTTCAATTGTTGTGGCTGCATTCTGTTATTGTATACCATGTGAGGAATAAATCGAATTTGGCTGTACTAAATACATGAGAAACAAATACAATTGCTATATTTCCAAGTTGTTAAGCATGCTTGGTTTGGTTAACTGTCCGATCTTCTATTAGGAGTATGTTATATTATGCAATGTGGTGCTTAGTTAACGTTTGGTTCATTTGTTGTGGTGTTTAGTTAACTGCTTGGTTCAATTCTGCAATGCGATGTTCAATTGATGTGGCTGCATTTTGTTATTGTATATCATGTGAGGAATAAATCGAATTTGGCTGCACTTAATACATGATAAACATATACAAGTGCTATATTTCCTAGTTCTTAATCATGCTTGGTTTGGATAAATGGGTTTTCCATGTAGCTTGAATTAATCTGATGAATCTGCAATGTGCTTATTTATCATCAACATATTTTACTGATAGCATGCGAACCCTTACTTAACCTGATGACTAACTACCTTATATGTGTTGTAGGGAAACAATGGGAAGCACTGAGGTTTATAAGATGGTATTAACTATTATACCTTGCCTTTTTGTATTCCTTTGCCACATTTCCAATATAGAGAAGATATTTATGCACATCCTTGTTTTCAGGCTTCACTGATGATTACCTCTCAAACCACCTATGTGGTCAGGAGGAGAGAAAAGTTTTCATACAACACCCACGGTTCAATATTGAAGTGTTCCTGAAGAGGTCGAAGGATGGACGGTCAATCATCCACAGGCACTGGCCTAAAGTTGCAAAGACCTTCAACATGAATGAAGGCTCAATATTGGCCTTCCGCTTCAGCAGTTTTCCAGATGAGATACATCTCTCTATGTACCGTCTATGATGCTAATTTCGAAAGGTTCTAGATGCTGCATATGAAACTTGCTGCTGATGCAGTTGTGTAATGGGGTAGCTGAGTGCTGAAGCTATATCATGTTGTACTTTGATGTATTTCAATTATGAAATCCTGCTTCCTTAATGTGGAAATGGAATATATTATGTGCTTAATATGAATGTCAATTAGCAGTAAATGGATTATTAATAATAGGGCAATTAGCCTGCTAATTGGCCAATTAGCTTGCTAATTGCGTTTTGCTATTGCAAACGGTTGTTGAAAAAATACAGTGGGCGGTGACCTCAGGCAACGCACACAGTTTCTAGGAATAAACCGTGTTGGATCAATGAACAATCACACACGACATTCTCTTCAAAACTGTTTGCGTTACGCCACCTTGCGCAAACGTTTTCCTTGTAGTGACTGTGTGGGATGTATATATGAACGAAAACGTTTAGTGGTGACTGACTGTATGGGATGTACTTACGACATGAAATGATTTCACCTGTATAATTGTATTTTTTTTAGCACTACTATACGTATTTCTGTATTTGAGTGCTCGCCGGTCGCACACGACCTCATTTTGCCAAGCGTGTGTGCCAGAAGGCCATATCCCCAACGGTTTCTGGGTCGTGTGGGAAGGACCCCCTATCGCCCAAACTCACTTGGCGACGGTTCCAAATGCCGTCGCGAAAAGGGGTTAAAAACCGTTTGTTTAGGACCGACACGTACCAGTGTGGCAACGTTACCTGCATAGACTAATGTAAAAATAATTGTAATTTATCAGCTAAATGCATGAGTCGCTTATGTGGCAGATTTTGCATGGCTTAGTGGTATAGAAGACTTAAATGCATTGCTTAGTGGGACGTTGAGGTGTACACTTTGCATGTTGAGAACTCATGTGCGAAGGACATGTTATGAGGGAATAAAGTGATGCCTTCAGCTATTACTCCTAGACTTGTTTCATGGAGAAGTTGAATGTCAATGAGATAGTAGGGATGTGAACATCCAACCGTTTATGTTGCTTCTTTTTGCACGAAGGAGATAATGGACTCACGGTTAGTAAAGTGAAGCAAAGAAAAAAATGAAACATAAGTGATTACATGGCATCACGGCAGATGAGGGAAATTTGGTAGTACAATTGAATGCTTGTTGATATGGCATGTGTGCATGTCAAGATAAATAGAGTGGTGGGATGACTCTCTCTCTCTCTCTCTCCTGCGTGTTGCTGCGGTAACTTCATTAAAAATGCATAAATAGTCGCTAAAAAAACTAAATATAATGAAAAGAAAGTATAAGCTTGAAAATCAATAAAAGAAAGTGGCTAAAAATAGAATAAACACTTTCGAATCACATTTAAAAATGTCATTTCGACCAAAAATGTGAAGGATGACTAACATGAATATATGATGTCGCAGCATTACATGCATAGACTGATGCTAAAAGTAATTGTAATTTATAAGCTAAATGCATGACTTGCTTGTGTGGAAGATTTTCATGGCCTAGTGGGAGAGAAGATTTAAATGCATTGCTTAGTGGGTGTTGAGGTGGACACTTCGCATGTTGAGAACTCATGTGAGAAGGACATGTTACGGGGCAATGAAGCGATGCCTTCAATTGTTACTCCTAGATTTGTCTCGCGGAGAAATTAAATGTCAATGAGATAGTGAAGATGTGAACAACCAACTGTTTTTGTTGCTTCTTTTTACATGGTGGGATGTTGAGGTGGACACTGTACATGTTGAAAGAATTGGGTTCAACTTCTTAAGAATGTAAGGTATATACAAGCTCCATGGTTTACCCAAGGTGGTTATTTCAGAAAGGGATAGAGTGTTTTTAGTGCTCTATGGTAACCACTTTCAATTGACTGACACCACTATATTGATATCTCGAGTTATCACCCACAAACAGATGGTCAAACTGAGGACCTTAATCAACATTTGGTACTTAGAGCATCCACAACCACAAGTACTAGAATCCCCCCCCCCAAACGCTCGTTGACAGTTACTGAATAGCACACAAAAATCATCCGCTGCATCCATGTACCTCAAACTTTATTACTCAAATCCATACAAGCCATGCAGATTAAAAATCTACGTACTATGTAGATATCCTATCTACTCATCGTCAAAGATGGGCATGATCTCTGTTCCCGGCTCTAGGTAGATGGGCAACTGCGCAGCTCTGGCTCATCGTGGGAGAGGTGAAGATCTCGTCGATCTCCGCCCTCTGCTGCCAGACGAAGCGTCAGTTGGCATCCACATAGGGCTCGTCCTAGATGGGCTCGAGGATAGCGGTATGCTCCATCATCTCCTCTACCTATGCGACCTTGAACTCCACCATGGCATCCTCCATGGCGAAGCCCGCAGCCGGCTACGCTTCCTCCTCCGCATCCGCCGCATCTTCCTCCTCCAGATCCGCCCCACCATAAGCAAAGGTCCTGCTCCGCCTCTGGCTGCTATTGCACCTCATCCTCCTCCTCCTGCTCCAGCTTCGGTGAATTTAGAAGCAGGCCGTCGGACCAACGGTTGCTCTGTGTCCCCACATGGGCCCTTACGATCTGTACGGCATGGTGCCTGCGATTGGGTGCATCCAGGAGTCCCCATATCCGCCACAAATATAGGTTAGGTGTGGGAGTGTCGGTCAGTCTGGTCGTTTGGGCCATATGTGGGGCATTCGGTTGGGTGCCAAATTTTTCTCCGGGCAGCCTGCTCGAGCGTTTGGATGGGTATGGGGGTTTCGGTTGTAAATTCTCCTACATTGCATGAATCGGGCATGGCCTTCCAGATGGCCACATTGAACAAAAGTTTATTTTTTTGAAACCTGGACTGTAGAATAATAGTTCTACGGTAATTTTGTAAGTGTAAAGAAAATATGTACATGTTACAATCATAAACAACTACAATTTAACCAATATCTGCTTTAGTCAACATTAAATCGAGATTAAAATAATTAGCTATCCAGGATTTCAACTTCCGAGCTTACCGAAAAAGGCATTCGCCCCGCTTTATATATAAATCACTCACCATCAGACAGACCGATACAAACGCACATCACCACCACACACAACACAAAAACCCAGGCAAGATACACAGGTGTCGGGCACTGCCACACCACCCCAACGCCACCAAGAAAACATCAGATGCACCTACACGAACCGCTTGGAGCCGACAGATACCTCCACCAGCAGCGCCATCGAGGAGGGGTGATACGTCTCCAATGTATCTATAATTTTTTATTGTTTCATGCTATTAAAGTATCAACCTTGGATGTTTATATACATTTACTAGAAACTTTATATCATTTTTTGAAACTAACCTATTGACATAGTGCCCAGTGTTAGTTGCTGTTTTTTGCTTGTTTTTTTACTTCGTACAATATTAATACCAAACGAGGTCCAATTGCCACGGAACTTTTTGGAGATTTTTTTCTGGTGATAAGAGACCCTGGAAGCTTCTGGAGCACACGAGAGAAGGCCTGTGGGGCCAACTAGACACCAAGGCGCGCCAAGGGCCTCTAGTGGACCTAATGGGTAGTAGGGCCCACGGGAAGCTTCTTGACCTACTTCCGCCTCCATAAATACTCTAAAATCCCAAAAACCCTATGGGAGTCGACGAAATACTTTTTTTCCGCTGCCGCAAGTTCCAGAACCACGAGATCGAATCTAGAGGCCTTTTCCGGCTCTCTGCCGGAGGGGGCAACGATCACGGACGGGTTCTTCATCATCCTTTCTGCCCCTCTAATGATGCGTGAGTAGTTTACCACAGACCTACGGGTCCGTAGTTAGTAGCTAGATGGCTTCTTCCTTTTTTTTGATCTTCAATACAATGTTCTCCTTGATGTTCTTGGAGACCTTTTTGATGTAACTCTTTTTGTGGTGTGTTTATTGGGATCCGATGAATTGTGAGTTTATGATCAGATCTATCCATGAATATTATTTGAGTCTTGTTTGAACTCTTTTATGCATGATTGTTATAGCTCCGTATTTCTTATCCGATTTATTGGTTTGGTTTGGCCAACTAGATTGATTTTATCTTGCCACGGGAAGAGGTGCTTTGTGACAGGTTCAATCTTGTGGTGCTCAATCTTAATGACAGAAAGAGACATGACATGCATGTATCATTGCTATTAAGGGTAACAAGATGGGGTTTATTCATACGCGAGTTTATCTTGTCTACATCATGCCATCTTGCCTAATGAATTACTCCATTTTTCCATGAACTTAATACATTAGATGCATGCTGGATAGCGGTCGATGTGTGGAGTAATAGTAGTAGATGTAGAATCGTTTCGGTCAACTAATCATGAACGTGATGCCTATATGCATGATCATTTCCTTGGATATCGTCATAATTATTTGTTTTTCTATCTGGTGCCTAATAGTAATTTGTTTACCCACCATATTCTATTTTCTCGAGAGAATCCTCTAGTGAAAACTATGGCCCCGGGGTCTATTTCCTATCATATTTAAACCAAAAATACCTTGCTGCAATTTTATTTTATTTCGTGTTTTAGTTAGATCTATTTATCAAATCTTATACAATTTAATCTATCTCAATGCCGTTGAGGGATTGACAACCCCTTCACGTGTTGGGTTGTAAGTATTTGTTGTTTGTGTGCAGGTCCTGTTAGTGTTGCTTTGTTCTCCTACTGGATTGATAACCTTGGATTCATAACTGTGGGGAATACTTACCTTTGTTGTGATGCATCGTCCTCTCCTCTTTGGGAAATTACCAATGCAGACTACAAGCAATCAAGGGGTGAGACAAACCACGACAAAGCATGGACTCTAAGATGGTGCCTCCAGGAAGGGAAACGACCACTAGCACTACCACCATATGATCCCGAAGATCAAGTTTTCACCTGGAGCAACACGATGGGAAGGGAACAACTACGACGGAGCCTTCAGGAAGAGAATGACATCCGCGGACGCCGCCGCCGTCGGCCAGTACAAACTGGGAAAGCAATACACCCGGCTCACCCTCACCGTTGCACCCAAGCTTCGCCTACATCAGCACCCATGCCACCCACATGTCCATGGCTGCCCGCCCGCATATGAGACGCTCGCTCCGCCCACAAACGTCGTGTCTCCCATCGTCAGGGCCAATGCCCTGCATCCAAACACCCCTAGGACCAACCAAAGGCCTTTGCTTTTATCCAACTGGCAGCCCCCAGCCAACTGAACAATAGTAGGCGCCGCACCTTGAATATCGCCAGAGCTGTGGCCACACGCACTCGGCCGAGGAAAGGGGGAGGAGGGGGATCAGGCCCATCCGGACTGGCACACTCATGTTCCGGTGATGGGTGGCCCGACCATATTGGCGCCTCCCATCCCTCCAGCCAACCTCCCCACCGGACACCCCCTATGTCGCCGCACCACGGTGCCGGTGCAGATCTCCACGAGGCCAACAACGACCACCTGCTCACCAACAAGGGATACCACATCCACCATCGCCAAGCGCCAAGGATGCACACCGGGGGAGTCAACCCGCGTCGCTCGCCACCATCCAACCGCCAGAACTAGCTGAAGTCTGGCCAGCATGCCTACCAGCCCGCCTTTCTTGCGCCTCCACCACCACCAGTCGGGACCATGGTAGGGATGGACGCCCACAGCCCACACTGCCTACGCCAGGCGCCAGCTGGCCCGCACGCTTGCTGGACACCGGTCAGAGAAGCCTCCCACGCAGCCGCACTAGGACGCCATCGTCGGGATGCACCGGCCGCGGACGCGCCACGCCGCCCTGCAGAGCCGCGTGCCTCCACTCGTTGCTGTTGTCCCACGCCAGCCCACCACGAGTAAGAGGAGGAGGCCCCACCGCCATCGACGTCGAGCGGGGTTTGCCCATCGAGGTGTGCCAGTGGCGGTGAGGGTGGGGGAGGGGAGCGGGCGAGACGAAGGGGAAATGGATGATGCATCTTTATACTGCTGCGGTCAGAGTCTCCTTTAGGTAGTAGGACCAGTTCAAGGTGTAGGGGGCTGCATTTCTATTTTTTATCATTCCTAACTGACCATATAGTACAGGAACTAGTGAGAATTATGTCCCATGCAATATCCTGAGGAAATTCTAAAAGTCTGATGAAGATTTCATCGTAGCTGGAGATACCTCGCTTCCTGTTAGGGAGAATAGAGTTCCAGCGGTCACTGGCAAAAGCACCATCCCAGAAAAGATGTATGAGAGTTTCTACAGTTTACTCATTGCAAACGACACAATTAAAGTCCTTCAAGTACATGGTTTTCTTTTCAAAAGATTCCTGGTGGGGTTGAACAAAAGTTCTGTTGAGGTTCTCTACGGATATAAACCAAAAACAATTCAATTCAAAATACAGAATGGCATGTCTCCCACCGTCCCTGATTTGAAACAATGCCTTCACAACAAAGATGACCCAAACAAAAAAAGGGCAGCGCTACGCGCCCGCCAATGGATAATCTAAAAAGATTTGTCTCCCCAGCACTCGTTAGATATGGTTCAACCAACGTTTCTAGCCTCGTCCTCATTAGTGCAACAAAGTCAGTGTTGCAGAACCCTCTTTGCAACAGAGTTCATGTTGCAGAAACATTCAAGTGTTTCGGGTTTTTTCATCTTCACTTTTATGCAACATACATGATGTTGCGGAAGGACTTTTGCAACATAAATGATGTTGCAAAAATTAGAGGAAGAACGGGAGTTTGGGAGGAACATATGGGGCAACTGCGCTTAAGGGATCCAGATCCAGATCTTGCAACATACAAGCTATTGCGATGGGAAGACTGCAACAAGGGCTCAGTTGCAAAACCGTAAAAGATAATGCTAGGTAAGCCCCGCATGACATGTGTCACACGGACAAGGCGGCGAACGAATGCGTGCGATCCGCCCGCTGAAGCCAAGTGTTTCCCAACAAAAAAATACTTTCAGCAACAACTATTTAGGCCCAACAATGGATGAAATCTCGTACAGATAATGAACAGTTCTTTGCAGCGGATGGTCGAGTATACTAGAAACTTCAATCATACATTCAAACATCCATTGCGCGTCGTTTGTAATCAGAAATTGGCCTCAAGTACTTTGGTCCTTAGGGCATCTCCAACGGTGACCCACAAATTTTCTCCCGCATCCGTCCACGGAAGGGAGGACCAGCACATGGACACGAATGTGGGAGGCGGCCATCCGATGCTGCCCGCATATATTTCAACAACAATTGAAACCAACCAGCCGAATTTCATGCAAACCAGACGAATTTTGATATAAACACGGTGGATTTCATTTAAACTAGGATGATTTGTACATAAAGCGGACGATATTTCATCACTAAAAACCTTAAAATAAAAACCCTAAACTACCCTATACTTTACGGTGACCTCATAGTCCATGTCGGGCTAGTCGGCTCCTCCTCCTCCATCAACGTCACCTGATCCGGCGTTGGAATCATCGTCGTCGGGTTTTGGGTGGCGGTAGGGGCAGCATCGTGACAAGGCTTCCCGGCAGCCGCCTAATGCTCACGGATGATCCTCTCCGCTTCCTCCTACATCATGCGACGTGCTGTCACGGCCACCAACGACACGGGTGGGGGAGAGGGCGCGGGCCTTGGAGGAGGTGGCATTGGCGGTGGTGATCTCGATGCGGGACCACTCCTCGTTGTACTTGGACATCTCCCCTTTGAGGCAGCGGAGACACCGCTTGCTCGTCTCCGCCATCGTCACAGAGCGATCAAGAGCCCATGTATACGCCATCTGCAGGTCCGCCATGATATATGGTGGCGGGGCGTTGGAGTCAGCGAACTCCGACCTATGTGCCGCATTGCGCCTGTCCTGTCGGCGTCGCTCCCTTTCCGTGTACTCCTGCGCCGTTAGGGCGTTCCTGAACAACAAAGAGTTGTTGTTGCCGCCACCGAGCTAGTGGCAAAGGCGACCGTGCACGCCTCCGCAATCGCATTGGGTACAGGCGGGGCGAGCGGTGCTCCTCCTTGACACGTTGGGGCGACGGTGAGAGGTGCTCCTCCTTCACGCGCCGGGGCGGCAATGAGAGGCGCTCTTCCTTCATGCGGCGTCTGATTTGGACGCCGCCGTTGCGCGATGGAGAGCGTGGAGGGGATGCCAACTCCGGCTTCATAGGGAGGAGCGTCCCCGACGGCTGAGCCAAGCCGTTCTGGTGGTGGCGTACTCCGTGTCGGTGGTGGCGTACACCTGGTCCACCACCGCCAGCGTGGACTACTGCTACTGCGGCGGCTGGTCCTCCTCATCGCTAGAGGAGATGATGGTATCCGCTTTCTTCGAGGAGCTGCCCGTCAGTGAGGACGACGACCCCGGAGTTTGAGGGTGGCATCCCGGAACCGCCGCCTGTCAGTGTCGAGGCCCATGACTTGCCCATCGCCGAGTTGTGGAGGGAGATGGGAGGGGAGAGGCGAGGAGGTAGAGTGGATAATGGCAATGGCGCCGGAGCGCGGCTTAAATAACCGCGGCTAGGCCATGCGAAGGGCCATTCAGCCGCTTCAATGCGACGGAGCGATCAGAGTTGGTTCCTTGGGAAGCTGCATCTGCATTGAAGTAGCGGCTCCCGAGAGGTCGTTTTAGTCAGCGCCGCCCTACGTCCGGTCACATTGCGGCATCAATGGCAGCCCCTGCGTGCTCTGGACCGGAATGAATGTGGCGGGGTAAGTGGCGCATGCATCGAAAGGAAAGCGCGGGTGTGGCGGGGTGGACGGATTTTGGCGGGCCAGGGCGGTCAAACGCGGGTGTGGCAGCGGTCCGGATGCTCGCAAAGCCCCCATGTTTGTCTCTGGTTTGTGCGAGAAAGTATGTCTAGACCGCTCTGCGGACCAATACAGGCCTGCATTGGATGGCTTCCATGGTCCGATGGTTTGAGGGTTGTCGTTGGAGATGCCCTTGCGCCATCATTCAATGTGTGAGCGCGGTTGCTTACACCATCATCATACTTAATCATTGTATCTCTGTCTCCTCTCCAAAAAAAAAAGCAGCTGACTTCTCCTCTCCAAAAAAACGTAGCTAACGTCTCCTCTTAAAAAAACGCAACTGACGTCTCCTCCAAAAAAGCTTAAGGTTCCTCTCCCTCTTGCTGGCCCCGCCAGTGGTTTGCCTCATTTCCGATGGTCCTAGGGCCATGGGGGAGCGGTGGATCCCAGCCCTTGCTGGTTGGAGGGCTCTGCTTTAGTTGTTTCTTTGAGTTTTGTTAGGTTTCTGTCCTACTCAGGGAGATGAGACGACAGCGGCTCCCTAAAGATAAAATAAGGTTCTCTCCGCCTAGCCTCGGTTCCAGTGGTGTGTCTAGCATTGTCGGAGGGCATGTGGAGGTATGTATCCGGCGTATCTCACAGGATTTGGTCGGTGGTTGGCTTTGTTGGATCTATACTTGAATCTGGTCTTCGTGTGTTTTCATATTCGATCCTTTCGCTCTACGCGTCTCGTCATCCGTGGGGTTATTGTTTTGGTGCATTGGTTCTATCTTCTATGGGGGCTTAGCATGGCGACTTTTCAACTGTCTATTATAACAAATTTTTCCCGGTCCCGGTGATGAAGGGGCGACGACAACTGCGTGCAGGGGCGGTGGCAGAGGGTGGACAGGGTGGGCCGCGGCCCACCCTGGAATTTCGGACTGGGCTATATACCTAGGCATGTTCAGATGGCCTGGAAAAAAAATAAGCCCAGCAACATATTTGACCTAGTACGGTGCACAGACCACACAGTTATTCCTAGTTGGTTCGCATCCCCGTCTCCCCGACACCTAGCCGCTCAGCCGCCCCATCCCCGCTGCCTCGTCGTTCGTCGTCGGTCACCGGTCGCCGCCGGGAGCCCAGCCGCCCAGGAGGCTCCCCGCTCCCGCCTCTCCTTCCCGCCCGCCTGGACATCTGCGCCCCCTGCGAGCTGCGGCGACCCTGCCCTGAACGGCTGCGCCCGTACCCCTGGCCGCCTGGCGCCCCTACAAAGCCGGTGGCAGCTGCCCAGTCACCAGTCCGGCGGCAGCAAATCAGTAACCTGAGGTCCTGCCCCAGTTAACCTGATTTAAGTTACCGGAATATCCAATTTTCCATTCCCAATTTTTGATTTAGGGTTTTTTTTTTGCTATGCTATGTGCTATCCGGTATATGAACCAAACACATACATAATTTTGCTCGTCATGTGTGCCCCAATTAGCCTTATTGATTGAAATAAATTCATATTGCAGAATCGCTGCAAAACTAAGAATTTTAGTAAGATTGTAAGACCATATTGATCTATTTATATGTGGTATTGGTAATTACTTCGAACGTCCACATAACATGTTTGTTGTCAAATTTTTTTGAAGGGCCACCCTGGTTTCAAATCCTAGATCCGCCACTAATTGCGCGCATTCGGTTTGCTTTAGTCTTATAGTCGTCGCTAGATGGTCTATGTATCTAAATATAATTTTTATTTTTATGATGGTCGTTGTACTATCATAACTGTGAATAAATGTCATGATTAAAGATGAATATATTTGAATGTGTCAGAAAATAAAAACTTAGTCATGGTACCGTGAGCTCACCAGATCTGGGCCGAGCCTAGACCAGGCACCGGGGTGAGCTCAAGTCCACCGCCGTCTAGAAGACAAGAACCACCGCCCGCGCGACGCAGGAGAACGACGCGGCAGGAGCTACCTCGCCGCCGCAAATGGAGGACAGCCTTGTCGTCGGGCGAAGCATCTCCTCGCGCGCACGAGCAGAGGCCAACCTGGCGCCGCCGCTCAGTGCAGCCCCAAGCAGCACACCGCTGCTGCCGCCGCACTAGCTGGAGCGAATCCCGTGGCTAGCCGAGCCGAGGACACCGCGCCACGCGGCTACAGGCGCACACAACCGCCTAGAGGTACATGCCCAGAGCCGTGAGCAAACAAGGGCCAGATAGAACATGCCCTGGTAAATCATGGGCCCTGACTGCACTAAAATGATTGCCACTGAGCAAATTATGGTGCCAACATCACCTTAAGATTCCGTACGCTGATTCTATCAAAATCTCAACAACCCGATATTGACTACTAAACATGAAATTAATCACTCATCTTAATGTTGCATAGCTACTCCTACATGAGGGAGAGGCTGTACATTGCCCACGCACCGGAATTCAAAGATATCCTATACCATCGACAGAATGTGTGATGCATATTTGCACTTCTTCTTTCTTTCTTTCTTTTTCGAGCGGTCAGTATGCACTTGAAGGGTGATGTGCCCGCATTAGGTGAGATCGATCGATCTAGAAAATCCTCGATTACTCCTAGCGTGCTCGTGACGTGGATGTGATGTGTTTGATTGCATATGCATTTTAGTCATGTACCCATTTGCACAGAAATTAGGAAACAATCACAGGTAACAAAAAAAGGAAATATTGTCACACTAGTAGCAATGTCATTTCAGTCGGCCATGCACGCCTTAAATGTTGCCCATGCAAGGATTGACCTGTTGCACTGATCAGTGATCACTGGTATAGGAGTATTCGTGATGTATCTCGGGCGTTGATAGCTATAGGTGCAGAGGGCCGGCCGGTGATTAAATGAGACATGTTAGGCCAGCATGGCTCGCTGATGGAGTGTCGTTTCTTTTGGCAGCAGCAATTTGCAGAGCGGGTCACACTCAGTCACACTACTACCTGGCCCGATGCCTCCTACGTCTTCTTAACTAACACATGAGCCACCCTTTGAGAAGGCAAGATTGTCGGCCTCCTCTTCTCTTGCGACTGAGCACATGTCCTATTCGTCACCACGCCACGAAGCCCATTTGGTGACACGGAGAAGCTAGAGATGGATCACACCGCAAGACTTTAAAAGGATACAAGAGACAAGTAGTACAAAAGACATCAGCTATCTATGCATGCTCTCTACTGGCTGTTTCCTCCGTCGTCTCTGGGTGACATGTACATACACAAGCGAGAGATGTGGCATCTGTCTCTGCCTTTGTAGTACCCACATGCATGCATGCATGCGCATACCCGGAGTCATTGTACGTTGATCCATGAGTGCTAACAAGCATTACATCATTCGAATAACAAACATTACACCCGTGGTCTCTTTTGAGTGCTTGATGAGCCTGCGTGCTCTGTACGGGCGATGCCTTGTAATATGACAATAGCTTTTTAATCTCCGCTCGAAACATGTGCGTGGCCCGGTGTGGCTTTTGGGTGCTGTAAGACTAATTGGTATGACTCTGCCCTGGGGCTTTATTAATTTAAAGCCGGACGCATCTGACGTTTTCGTTCTAAAAAAATAACAAACATCACATCATTCAAATTAGAACCTCGCTAGGTATAAAAACTACATAATTACATCATTAGCGAAGGAACGAGTCCGAGTACATTAGGCTAGTCATAGTGGGAGTAAGGGTATCTTCAACGCCGACCCTCAAACCACCAGTAAACGTTCGGCCGCACTGTGCGAATGAGTTGTGGCATCAAACGCGGTCATGCATCGGTCTGCAAGGCGGTCCGGACGCACTTTCTCCCGCAAACCGAATACAAAGAGGGGGTGGGGTGGGGGGCTTCGCGGGCATCCGAACAGCACACACAGACCTGTTTCTGACCACCCTGGCCGACACAAAACCCTCCTCCCTCGCCCGTGCGCGTTCCCGCCCGTGCTAGCTGCCCGCATTTATGCTGCCGTAGAGCGGCCGCTCCCCATTTAAGCCGGCTACAGGGAGGACGTGACCTCTCACTAGCGCCGGCCGAGGGCGCCACCCGTGACGCGTCACCGGTGTGCACGCATGTTCAATGCCAGAGACGTGTCACTAGACGGAACGGGACAGATATCTACCACGCCCGTTCAATGCCCGTATGTCCGTATGCCACCATTAAGCAGGCTCACTGGTCAAGAAATCCACTACGGTGTCGCGCATTGATGCACCCGGACGCTTGGCGTCACCGGAATCCCTCATTTAAAGGCAGGCACACCCGGCCTACTCCATGCCACAACACAAGCCGCTCCACATCCTCCTCCCTTGCACCACATCCGCCATAACTGCAGGCGGCAACGCTTTGTGGGAGAGCCTGTCGACGGAGACGAAGCACAAGTTGGCCGCTCTTGCGGCCGCCTAGAAGAGCTGTCGTGTCAGGCGGATCGAGGCCGGCATGCCGGCCAGCTCGCCCGAGGTCTCCGGCGACGAGGATGACCCCATCATGGAGACGGGCTCCGATGACACCGCATAGGAGCCCGCGCTCGTGCATGCTGGCTTCGCCACAGAGCAGGCGTAGGAGCACGCACACTACAACGTCGCCATGGCGGAGGAGCATCCTGCGCCGACGCCTATATCAGCGTTCCAGCAGACGCGGGA
The DNA here is from genome assembly GCF_003073215.2 of Triticum urartu. Taxonomy (NCBI): domain Eukaryota; kingdom Viridiplantae; phylum Streptophyta; class Magnoliopsida; order Poales; family Poaceae; genus Triticum; species Triticum urartu. The sequence continues at coordinate 270,098,753 of NC_053028.1, forward strand.
GGAACATCGGTACAACATGTTCCTTCTAGAGCAATGCCGGCTGGCGAAGGGCCAAGCCAACAGCAAACGCGCCAGCGAGGAGGGCGTGGCGGCCATGGCCGTGCTGAACCCAAACTTCGTCGCGGAGTAGCGTGCAATCTACGATGTCGTCCACGCTCAAGACATCGCTCAACAGGAAGCGGCCGCCGCGGAGATGCAGCTGCAGGCGATCGCAGACGAGAAAAATGACAGTTGTGCCTCCTACGCATTGCCGACAAACTATCGGGCGGGCTAGTTCGACGATGACAGCGTCGGCGCCACAATTTCCATCGTGGACCTCACGTCCACCGGCGAGGAACAGGTGGCGGACTCCTCCGAGAATGAGTAGGGCACAGGTGGCAGCAGGGCCTTGTGTCCCATGTGGGCTGGTCCGTCTCTCGTGTTCTACTCTTCCTCGCCGGAGACCGCACCTTCACGTCACGTGTCTTACCGCCTCCGTTCATGAAAATGGCAGATGGAGGATGTGGTCGCCGACGCGGAATAGAAAAGAAGTGGACGACCACGGGCCGCCGTCATAGGATAGGTTTAGGGTAGGGTTTTTTGTTTATAAATGTTTGAAATGTAATGAAAATCCAGCATGTTTGCATGAATCTTGCCAGGTTTGAAAACCCGTAGTGTTTGCGCGAATTCCATCCGGTTTGTTGATAAAGTGTTTGAAATGTATGCGAACAGCGTTGGATGGCCGTCTTCCGCATTCGTGTCTGCGGACTGGTCTCCTTATCCGTGGACGGATGCGGGAGAAAGTTTGCGGGTCGCCGTTGGAGGTGCCCTAACATGCATGTCACATAAGCAAAAAAGATGACATGACAAATAATTCCGAAGAAGAGAGACAAATAGAGTAATATAATATATTACCGTCACATAGCGCTTTCGAATGCAAAATGACTCTACAAAGTAATAAACGAAGGTCTCTATATCATCACACTTATGCCACCATTCACTATTCTAATTTACATATATTAGTAAGATATGCATGTTACTCCCTCCGTTTCTAAATATAAAACTTCTTAAAGATTTTAATATAGATTACATAAGGATGTATATAGACATATTTCACAGTGTAGATTTATCTATTTTGCTCCGTACTGTAAAAGGAGTTATATTTAGGAACCGGGTGAGTGCTGCTCTAATTTACACCTCACTAGGGTTGGATTGATCCTGGCCAGGGAGAGAGGAGGGGGGTCGAAATGAGCTCCTGCGACGCCCCTGGCGACCCGGCGCCCGCGGCCGCGTTGCCGCCCTCCATGTCGCCGGCGGCCTCCCCCGCTCCCCCCCGCATCTCCGGCCTCCCCGTCTGTTGCCGTCCCCTCCACCCCTCTGCCCTCCTCGCTGTCTCCGGCGCTCCGATGGGTGAATGTGGTGGAGTTGGATGATGTGGCCGCCAGCCGCCCGGTGGTTCGCCGGGATCCCCCGCCTCGGCCGGTCGGGCCCCGGCTGGCCCCCTCACCCCCGCCCCGGTCCGGCCGCTCCGGCGCTCCCGCACGCTCGCGCCGCTCCGTTGTGCCCTCGCCGAGGATGCCCGGGAAAGCCGCCGCCTTGGGTCTGCGGACCGCTCGCCACCGCCGCGCCTCAGTGTGGGGTGTCGCGGGGCGGTCCGACCAGGGGCTGGCTGGCACGTCCTGGCGCCTCGCGGCGACCGCTCCTCTGGCCGTCGTGCCTCGGGCTTCTCCACGCCGGGCAGCGTTCCCTCCGGCGAGCTCTCCGATCTTTCGCCGCACATCCCCTTTCAGGCCATTCATAGTGTCCTTTGGGACCTCCGCAATGTGCCTATCTTCCGCTCGTGCTCCCAGTCGAGCTTGGCCTGCTCCCCCGATGGCTCCGGCGCCGACCGCGGCAGGGACGGCGGCGGCAGAGGAAACCCTCGCCCTGGCCTCCCTGCCTCGCAGGCTGGGCCGTGCTGCCCTAGGCCGGATGCATCCCGGGCCTCCCCCCGTGCGGGCAGCCCCCTCAATCTTGGCCCCCCTCCCCCCGGATCCGCGTGTGGGCCGGGCCAGTCGGGTCGCCCGGCCATTTGGCTTCCCGTTGGCCTGCCTCATCCACCATCCCTGCACTTCTCTCCCCCGACTGGAACCCTAGGGAGAGCCCCTCTCCCGCTCCCCGACGCCACATCTCATCCTGTCCGCCGCACCCTCCTTGTCGGCTCCCATGCCGCGCGCATGGGGGGGGGGGGGGACGCCCCGCGCCCCAAGCGGCGGGCTGACGACCACCGCGCTGCCCCCCGGCCCTCTCCCGAAGCCTCCCGCCATGAGGAGGACCTCCGCCGGCAGCTTTCTTCTCGCGACTCCCAGCGGTCTCCTCCCCGCTCCGACCGCCGCTCGCCCCCGCGCGCCGTTCTTCGGCCCGGGCTGATCGCCGAGACCGCTCCCGGTCCCGCTCGCCCGCGCCCGCTCCTGAGTGAAGGTCGCAGCGCCGCCGCTCCCCGTCTCCTCCACGACGCCGGGACGGTGGCCGCTCGCCTGCCCGCGGTGGGCGCTCCCGCTCCTCGGTCCTCGACCGGCCTCCTGATGCCTCCTTTGAGGCCCGCCGCTACCATCCCCCTCGCTCCGCCCCTAGCTTCCCCCCGGGCGCCGCCGGGCCTAAGCGTAAGAAGAAACGGGGTGTCGGCCATGGCAATGGCCCCGGCTCCTTCACGCGCTTCGGCCGCGTCCGCCTCAACCGCCCTCCGCCCGGATGACCCCGCCGCCGACCTCGTCAAGTGCTTCAATTGCGGCCGTGCGGGACACTCCCAGGTGGCCTGCTCTCACCCCCAGTGCTGCTTTGTGTGCTCGGACCCGGACCACCCCGCGGCTCTCTGTCCCGACCGCCCGGTCTCAGAGGAGCTGATGATGTATGGGCATGGGATTGAGGGCCTCGGCTACTTCCACATCGAGGTCCCAGACCTCCCGCCGCCCACCCCCTCGCTCCTGGCTATTGTTTCTGTGAAGGATGGGGTGGCCTCTCTGGAGATGATTGAGGAGGAACTCGATCATTTCTACCTCTGCTCCTGGGATTGGCAGGTCACCTTGCTGTCGGGTAACCAGTTCTCCGTGGTGTTCCCCGATGCGGTTAGTCACAGCTATGGCACCCGCAGTGGCGACATCACCCTTGCGCTCCACAAGCTCGTGGTGGACATCTCAGTGTCGGTCCGGGACCCCCTTGTTGTGGCTGTCATGGACACGGCATGGATCCTCATCGGCGGCCTCCCTGACATTTCTCGCTCCGAGAGGGTCATTCAGAACATGTCCCGCGTCCTAGGCAAGGTGGTCGTTGTGGACGAGCTCTCTCTCCGCAAGGAGGAGGAGGTGCGGGTCAAGGTCAAATCCCTAGACTCATCCAAGCTTCGTGCCACGATCCGAGTGTTCTTCAATCACCAGGGCTTTGACCTCCGGATCTCTCCCGAGCCGCCCAACCACATCGGCCACCCCCCGCATCCCTGACGACAGCCTCCTGGGCGGCCCCGACGGTGGGGGCTGAGAGGATCATCGCAGCAGTCGGGGCCCTCGCCACGGTCACCACTCCGGCTTCGAGGACGACGATGAGGAGTACGAGAAAAGCCCCCAGCACGACCCACCCCCCTCTTCCTCCAGGGGTGGCGCGGGGGGCGGCCTCTCCCTGGCGGCTCCCTCGCTCCCGTCCGACGGCAGTGACCTGTCGGGCTTGAACCTTCAGGTCTTCGCCGCCTCGTCTCCGCGCTCCCCAGATGCCCCCATCTCCATGCCACTCCCCTCTGTGACCGGCTCGCCATCCCGTGCTGATTTGGCTCTCCTCGAGGTGGGTCGGCCTTGACCCTCCTCCCTCGTCCCTCGCGCCGCTCCGGACCTGTCGGGCCGGGAGGGCTCTGATCCCCCTCCTGTGGCGTCCGACCTTCCACCTCCGGGCATGCACCTGCCGGCGGCCCCTGCTCGCGGCGTGGAGGATGGGCGCGCCCGGGACTCGCCCCTCGCACCGGCCTCGGTAGACCCCGAGGTGGCTGTCCCCCCTCCTAGGTCCGCTGGGTCTCCGTCCCCGACGCCCCAGGTCACGGTCATCGTCAGGCCCACGTCTCCACCGTCTCCGCCTCCGAGCTCCCGCTGCCGCGTCCTCGGTGGGGCGTTGACCGTGGTGACCACCCCGGCTAACGTCCCCCCCACCACCTCCGCCTCGGACTGTGGCCTACTCTAGGAGGGGTTCCACTCCCTCCTCTCGACGTGGCTGGTCCGCTTCCTCCCCGGTGACTGCCTCCCACCGGAGTGCTCGGCTTGACGCGGCTCGTCCTGAGGGCACCCCGGCTCTGCTCATCCACGAGCGGACAGAGCTCCGGGCTGCGGCCCAGAACCTGGAGCCAGGTACACCTGCAGTTCCCCTGTCTGTTACTTCCTGCTCGTTCTCTGCTCTTGAGTCGATCCCACTTGGCCAGCTAGTAAAGGTCGCGACCGATTCTGCGATCATCTTCAGGGGGTAGGTGGCTCCACCCTTGGTGCAGATCGAGGCCATTAGGGCTCGTGAGATCCTTGATGGTAGACTAGCAGAAGCCCGTGCGACGCTCTCCTCTTCCGTCTCATCTCCGGCGACGGTGGAGGTCACTCCGGCGCCCCTCCGGCGGGCGAGTGGCCTTCTTCCATTGGCTGAGGCTGACCTCCGTGGACGCACTCACTCCCGGACCGCAGCTCTTCGTGCTCAAAGCGCATCCCGTGTCTTGGGGTCAAGCTGCCCCCCCCCCGATGGAAGCTGAATGCGCACCCTCTTCTGGAACATCCGCGGTTTCGGCCATGATGGCCACCGCCGCCAACTCACTGAGTACATGAGAGAGGAGCACATTGACATTGTCGCCATCCAAGAAACCATGTGCACAGAATTCTCCCTCCCTGAACTCAGTCAGCTTAGTTCCCACCTCTTTGCGTGGCATTGGCTCCCTTCTAGTGGGAGCACTGGCCACTCCGGTGGCACCCTATTAGGCGTCAAGGATGCCACCTTCGAGGTTGGAGGCATGGACCGCGGCCAGTTCTTTGTTAGTATGGAACTCTTCCAACGGGCCCTCAACTTCAAGTGGGAGGTTATTATCGTCTACGGCCCCGCTGGCCATAGTAGGTCTGCCCCTTCCTCGACGAGATCCACCGGAAGGTTTCGGCCGCTACTCTTTCGGTGGTGGTCGGGGGCGATTTTAACCTCCTCAGATTCGCGGAGGACAAGAGCAACTCGCACGTCAACTTTGCCCGCATGCAAATGTTTAATGACTGCATTGCCGACCTTGGTCTCCATGAGATAGATAGGGTAGGTGCCAGGTTTACCTGGAGCAACCGCCAGGCTTCTCCGACCCAGTCCGTTTTGGACCGGGTCCTAGTCTCCTCGGAATGGTACCTCCGCTACTCCCTTGCCTCCCTCCGAGCAATCACTAGGATTGGCTCCGACCACGTCCCCCTCCTCCTTTCCTCCGCCGACGAGCGCCCCCCGATCCCCCCACGATTCCGGTATGAGACTTTCTGGCTGTCCCAGGCTGGCTTCGTGGAGGTTGTTGGCGCTTGTTGGGTCGAGGCTCGCGCCCACCCTCAGCCTCGTCCCCCCTCGGCCATTGACTCTTGGCAATTCTGTGCCAAGCGGGGCCGAAAATTTATGAAGGGGTGGGGAGCCAACCTGGGGCGTGACCTTCACGAGCGGAAGAAGACCCTGTTATCCGCCATGCAGGCCCTTGACCTGCGCGCTGACGCGGTTGGCCTCTCACCTGAGCAGTGGCTCACTAGGTACGACTTGGAGGACCAGCTCTCGGTCATTTACACCGACAAGGAGGCCTACCGGCGCTTATGCGGCGCCCAGAAATGGGTTTTGAAAGGTGATGCGAACACGGCCTACTTCCAGGCCATAGCAAATGGTCGGCGTAGACGCAATACCATTCCCCTCCTTTGGGATGGTGATTCTCTGCTGCAGTCCCCCCGGGACATCAGGGCTCATGTCGATGGATTCTATAGGGCCCTTTTCTCTGTCCCCCCCCTCGGGAGGCTTATCTTTGGCCCGCGACTGCTGGTCCGGCCGCCAGCTTGTCTCCGATGAGGAGAACGCGGCCCTTACGGCCCCCTTCTCAGAGGGCAAGGTCTGGGATGCCATTCGCGGCATGAATCCCACCTCGGCCCCGGGCCTGGATGGCCTCCCGGTGAAATTCTTCCAGACTTTCTGGAATGTGATCAAACTGGAGATCATGGCCATTTTCGACGAGTTCTATGTTGGGTCCATCGATCTCGGGCGCCTCAACTATGGGATCATCTCGCTCATCCCGAAGGTTTCGGGTGCCTCCGACATCCGTCAGTTTCATCCAATCACGGTCATCAACGTGATGTTTCGGATTCTGGCAAAAGGATACGCCAATAGGGTGACCCTCCTCGCTGACCAAATTACCCACCCCAACCAATTCGCATTCATTCAAGGGCGGTATATCCTGTATGGGGTGCTAGCTCTTCATGAAATCCTCCATGAGGTGCGATCTAAACACCTCAAGGGGGTCTTCTTGAAGATTGATTTCCATAAGGCCTACGACACTGTTAGTTGGCCCTTCCTTCGGGAAGTATTGCTCCGGAAGGGCTTTGACGACCGTTGGATCTCCAGGATAATGCATATGGTTTCTTGCAGTCGCACTGTCGTGAACATCAATGGGGAGATCGGTCTTTACTTCCCCACCTTCTGTGGGGTAAGGCAAGGTGACCCCTTCTCCCCTTTCCTGTTCAACATGGTGGTGGACACGCTTGCCGCCATCCTGGATAAGGCTAAGGCTGCTGGCCATATTCATGGGATCACTCCCCACCTGGCTGGCGGCTCTAGGATCTCCCTCCTCCAGTATGCCAACAACACCATGATCATGGTCGAAGACTCGGAGTCGGATATCTCCAACCTTAAGTTCCTTCTCTGCTTCCAACAAATGTCTGGCCTTAAGATAAACTTTGACAAGAGTGATGTGATGATGATGGGCTATTCTCCGGCCGAGTCCCTTGCCATTGCCAACCGACTTAACTGTCACCTCAGCTCCTTTCCCACGACCTACCTGGGAACGCCCATAAGCGACTCTCGGCTCACCGTCGCGGACTTGTGCCCGACCGTGACCAAGCTTCAAACGCACATCGAGCCTTGGCAGGGTAGATGGTTGTAAAAGGCGGCTCGGACCATTCTCATTAACTCATCCCTCTCCAGTCTCCTCCTGTTCCTCATGAGCTTCTACAGCCTTCACGAGACTCTGCACCATGAGATCGCCAAAGTTCAGTCTCGCTTTTATTGGGCAGGTGACAACAATAAGCAGAAATATCATATGGTTAGCTGGCCTGACATCTGCAAGCCTAGGGATCAAGGAGGCCTCGGGATCATGTGCTCCAAGCGCATGAATATCGCCCTTCTACCCCGCTGGCTCTGGCGCATCTTGCAAGGCCATGGTGGCCTCTGGCTTGACATCATCCGGAACAAGTACCTGCGTGGTCAGCCACTTGCCTTTTGTCAGAGATCTGGTGGCTCGCAGTTCTGGCAGTCGGTCGTCAAGCTGCTCCCTGTCCTTCGCATCGGGACATCCATCTCGGTGGGGTCCGGATCGGCCACGTTGTTCTGGTTTGACAGATGGGCTGGAGATTCCCCCTTCGTTGCGCGCTTTCCCGACCTCTTCTCCATCGCAGTAGAACCCTTGATCTCTTTTGAGAGGGCCCTTATTGGCCTAGGGCGCCTTGCTTTCCGGAGGCCTTTTGGCCCCCCGGAGTCCGCCGCTTGGCGTGAGTTACTGGACTACGTTGCTCTCCACGAGCCTGTGGTGGACAGTGGCCCGGACCAGGTGAGATGGCGGCTCGAACCATCGGGCCAATTCTCCACCAAATCTCTGTACCAGGCAATCGCTCCCTCCTCCGCCCCTCCCCCCTTTCGACGGTGTGGTCCATCCGCCTGCCCCTGAAAATCTGGATCTTCATGCGGCAGTGGATTCGCGGTCGGCTCCCGTCTGGCGTCGAGGTTCGCAAGCGCAATGGTCCGGGCTCCGGCCTCTGCCCGCTTTGCAGCATCCCCGAAGACTCAAATCACATCTTCTTCTCCTGCGTGTCCGCGCAATTCGTGTGGAGCTGCTTCCGTGACGTGGTGGGTGGAACTTGGTATCACACCAACTTCGCCGACCTATATGACGAGCTCCAGTCCTCCCCCTTGACTTCTCGCCACATTAGGTGGCTTGAGATTGGAGTCATCGCTTGGACCCTCTGGACGATCCGCAATAAGCTTGTGATCCAACGCGCTCCTCTTCGAATGGCTACTGACACTATCTTCAAACGATCTGGTTTCGTGCAGCTTTGGCGGCCGCTTAGCCGCCCTTAGGACCGCGACGCCATCTCTGCCTTCATCGCCGACCTCCGCTCGATGGCCGTCCGCCTGTCTCCGCCGCCCCCGCCACCGCCGCCGGAACCCGACTAGTCGCTTATTTGGCTCTCTGGCTTTTTTTCTTTTTGTGTTTTGGGCTTGTTGAGTTGTGCCCTCAGCAAAACCTTCGTACTTGTCTGTGAGACCTGGGTGTGTGCGTCTGAACTAGTCCTTATATGTGTGTTCTGTGACGGTTTGCTTTATTTATAAAGCGGGACGAAAGTCTTTTTCGGTACACCTCACTATGACTAGACTTAAAACAGTGCTGCGAGGAGGAGCTTGTCCTTGGGGACGTGAAAGAAGTGGTGATGCATTGAAGATTCTAGATTCAGACCAGACACCAGTGACATGCATGCTACTGTACAGCGCAACCTTGGCTAGGAATAGCATTCATGGACCGGCGCCGGCATGGTCGTGATCACCAACATCATTGCCACATGCGCGCAGTTATCGCTTAACCGTCAAAACATAAGGTTAAAATAGCCGTCTTTGTTTTGCATACTTAATCCGTAATTACCTTTTGAATGTGCCTGCATGCATAACTGCACAGTACTACGTGCGTTTATCTCTTGCACCATATATAGATTATTTGAAATGACTTGCTGCCCAATACTAATACCGTCATACGTGTACAATTAAGGATATAACCGAATCGACCAGAGCGTGTCCAAGAAAAGGAAAAAAAAGGGGGAAGAAGGTGTCCTTGAAATTAAATGGGATGTGCATGGAGTAATGGCTGGAGTGGCGTTGGGCCGTAGAACTCCGCTATATATACGACTGTGGGATTGGGTAGCACCAACACCTTTAAACGCAACGCCAAATATATCTTCCTTTGCTTCTTATACTTCTACTACTACCATCTCTTAGCATCTCGTTTCCTTCTGGTAGAGCGAAGCTACATGTCCATGTATGTGCGCGCCCATTCACCCGCCGTCTAGGACAAGATAGCTAGCAGGCACCGCCGGCGTTGCTCGCGAAGCCAGCCGAGGTAGAACGAGAGGAGGAGGAGGAGGATGGAGCAGAGCTGGGAGGCCGAGCAGGCGCCGCCGGCGTCGGGGGTGAGCGCCAGGCCGCCGCCGCCGCTCACCCATGAGGACAACCGCGGCTTCCTCCAGATGCTCCGCGAGAAGAAGGAAAGGTGCGTATGCATATGATGCAGCGATCTGTACGTAGTACGTGTGTGCCTGGCTTCTCGATCATGCGGGCCGCATGCAGGATCGGCCGGTTTTGTCGGGCGATCAGTTCGAGCTGAGAGTTTCCCAGACGAAACCACAAATAAATGCAAGAGGAGATGCAATACGTAGGAGATTCTTCCGGCCGGCAGCATAATAAACTGACTGATTAATTAATGAGTGTAAGCTGCATGCTGCCCCGCAGGCTGGGGGTCGACGCCGCCAAGGTGGAGGTGCGCTTCGAGGAGCTCACCGTGGAGGCCGACGTGCGCGTGGGCCGCCGCGCGCTGCCCACGCTGCTCAACTGCGCCGTCAACGCCGCCCAGGTATATACGTATGTTGCATATAAATATCCTCATCCTCGTGCTGTTATTATTTGCAAAAGAAAAAAAGCGCTTGGATATACGTATAGTGGATGCATGCATGGGATATGCATTGCAGCCAAGGGAGATCTGGTGAGACACGTACAGGGGGTTGTGAGATCGTCAAGCGGTGCTTTTTTTTAGCCAACCAAGTGAGATCAAGCAGTGCTTGGATCAGCTAGCGGCACTTGTTTGTCTCTTCGCTGAGAAGAAACACCTGTTTTTTCTTTTCTTTTCTGAAAAATAAATACCAGTTTTTTAGTTAAGAAAATAGATAAGTTGCTATATACTCCCTCCGTCCGAAAATACTTGTCATCAAAATGGATCAAAGTGAATGTATCTAGATGTATTTTAGTTCTAGATACATCAATTTGTATCCATTTTGATGACAAGTATTTTCGGAGAGAGGGGAAACCCTCCATCCAGATCATCCGGTGCTATGGAAACCATATAGTACCAAACGTTCATCCGGTGTTCACTACTCCAATAACGGCTTACTACCTCCGTCCTGATTTATTAGTTTCTATTATATTTTGTGTTAAATTTTGACATTAAATTTAACTAACAAAATGTTAATGCATGTCATAAAAAATAATATAATTAAAAACTATGTTCAAATACGAATTCAATGATATAGTTTTCAGTGACATGTATTAATATTTTATTAATTAAATCTCTAGTCAAAATTTAACACAAAATATAAAGATGGCTTATAAACTAGGACGTACGAATGAACACTTGCAGGCTTGCAGCCGCAGTACCATGGTGTGGATAGCATTGGCAGCCGCAGTGCCATGGTAGATTTTTCTCTCCGATAGCCATTGGTAGCCGCTGCAGGTCTAGTACGCAGGTCTCGTACGATCAATGGTACGTGGCCGGCCAAGCCTCTTAATATGCAGGCACTTGACCGACGCGCACAAGTCAACTGGCGGTACTTAGGTCTTCAAAAAGCACATTTTGTGGAAGAAGAGGATGATGAAAAGAAAAAGAATTTTGCGGCAAATTTCTCAGATTTCTAATATTACTGTAAACTGCAAATTTGCTAGTTCTGCACCAAAAACCGATGGAATTTGCATGTTAGAATTTTTCAGTTTTTCAGCCTAATTTTGAAAAATTGTAAAAATGACTGGCAAATCTTTTCACAGCGCGCACCCACATGCCGATGTTTCATGCGTCCCAACTACCAACACCCATCTGCTTGGGCCCCACGTCTGGATGAAGTCATGAAAGTGCATCAAATGATGTTTAGCCTAGCCCTCTTCATTTCCCTGGGAAAGAACCATACCGCCTTATCATCAACAAAAAGAAAACTAGCACTAGGATCGGAATCTAACGGTGAGAGAAAAGGGACACCAAATTCTCGCTCAAAATGGAATTCATGGCTCGAGTATTTTAGCTGGCCCATCCCGCTATCCCGTTGACATCATGAGACATACTCCTGTTTCCTTCGTCGACCCGCGGCTGAATTGATGGATAGGTAAGCCCGTCTACCGAAGAAAGAAACAGCATCCAAGTATCTCTCTCTCCAATAAGGCCATCGTTTTTTTAGTACTGCTTTGGTTTAGCCAAGTCTCTTTTTTTATTTTTGAAATTGGTTTAGCCAAGTCTTATTTAATCACAAGACAGAGTGCTGGTTCAGTTTGTTGTAATACACTGATATATACACTAAACATGGCGTTATGTCCATCAAGAAAAAAAAAACATGGTCATATGTTTACACAGATACTATAGTTGCTAAAAGAAATGTTGGTACAAATAGGTTGGCCCCAACTAAGCCTACCATAAACAGAGCTACTCCCTCCGTCCCATACATACAGGGGAGCTACATGTATTACTTGGGGTGCCGCTGCCCCCCGGCCATTGCTAATTAGTGAAGGAAATTTCTCGTGAAGGCTTAAATTTAGTAGAGTGCACTCATTTGGCCCCCTCAAAGTTGCATATTTTCTATTTGCCCCCCTGAGATCCTTCGTCAGCTCCGTCATTGGTACCGTATCATAGTGTCAAAAAATATCTTACATTATGAGGGAGTAGTATATCGTTGGACTGTAGGCAGGGTCTTCTGGACAGCACAACCATCACAGCACAGATCTAGCCTGGGGAATTTTCCATTTTGGTACCTGGTCTTTACAATTTTCATGAGCGTAGCGTGGCCATTCCTGAGGTAGCATTCGGTGTAGAAGACGACAGCAGCTACGGCAACGGCTTTAATGCAGTCTTGTTCCTTTGCCATGACGAGGAAAGAAAAAAGGAAGAAGCAGATCAAACGCTGGTCCCATACGTCTCTGTGATCACATCACATCACTCAAAGAAAGAAAAGAAAAAAGATACTAACTCCTAAGTGAGGCCAAAAACGTCAAAACTAATTGCCGTGTTGCTACAGCAGTACAGCTAAATATAAAAAAGATTACTCCTAAGTGAGGCAGTTGACTGAAGAGTTAACGCTACTGCCTTCCCTAGTTAACCAACTTTCTTAAGAACAACAATACGAAAATAGAACAGCATTGATCAACTAAGCATAATTAGAGTTGCGTTATTTTTAGTGGTTGGCGGATTCAAATATATATAAACAAATAAATATGGATTGTATCCCTTGGGGCCTTGGGGGTATGAATGTTGATTATGCACTGGCAGTAATCTACACATTTTTGTGGAAACTCTGAAAAGTGTTCTGTCACTAACTACCTCGAGCAGTTTAGCCAAGATTCGTTTTGACAGCATCTGATAGCCTAAGCAGATTTTTACCTTGCTAGTTGATTTCTCATGAGATGAACAGCACGCGCCAGCATTTCCTACACAGTAGAGCGAGCCTGAGAACGCCCCTAACACAGCCAAAGTAATCCACGATTACCTGCACAGAAGGTTAGAAACTGTAACGCCAAACGACAAGCAGATAGATTTCTTTGCAAGTCACAACACCCCATAGAAAGGAAAACGACCAGGTATGCCTGACAACAGATAGAGAAAATAAAGAGTGCACCAATAGTCCTTGGGGCTAGCAAGTTGATAGTGTACATCAACCTAGTATAATTTGACCAAAACAATCTAACAACGAATGGAGATCAAAGCACATCTCCAGCCCCTGCATCCAAAGCGACAGTGCATGTTTTCATGCAGTTTAACATCTCTATAGTATCACATATGTATGTTTAAATCCAGAAGTTCCATTTAATATGGATACTGTTCGGCAAGTCACATTTGAAATCATAGTTCTAAAATTGTTTGTTGTGCAGGAATTGGCAACATCTTCACACATGTGTACCACAAGGAAAAAACCTATCAAAATTATAAATGGAGCAAGCGGGACAATTCGTCCATCACGGTAAGCAGCTCTACTTTTTACTAAATCGATAATGGTTGATACTGTTTATCTCAGAGTAAGTGTTCCACTGAAAAACATGTAACGCTCCATATCAGGAGTTCATCATTCATTAATTTATTATTCACCTAACATGCTGAATCTTTGTGATCCCGTTACATAATCAGGATGACACTTCTTCTAGGAGCACCTGGTTCTGGGAAAACTACTTTTTTAAAAGCATTGGCAGGAAAGTTGGATTCTTCTTTGAAGGTACACTGAGTTATCTACTTGCCACCGAAACCACTTACTAACAAGACAATCATTGATTAACCAGCATTGTTTTTTTCTTGATATCACATCTCTTAATAGCTCAAAGGAAAGGTCATGTACAATGGAGAAGAAGTGAATTCCTCAACACCTCAATACCTGCATGCCTACATTAGCCAGTATGATCTTCATCATGCTGAGATGACCGTCAGAGAGACGATTGATTTCTCTTCCAAGATGTTGGGAACCAATAATGAATTTGGTGAGACACCCTCTTGGGTATGGGGATATAGCTTTAGTTCCCGTGTATATGAATGAGCTAATTTATAACCAAACCCAGACACTGAAAATTAAGAAGCACTCCTTTCAAGGTTTTTTTCCCTTTGCATGACATAAATACTAATGCAAAATTCCTGTTTGAAATGGTCGCCTTAGAGATGCTGGGAGAAGCAATAAGAAGGAAAAAGGGTGTCATCAACAAAGTGGACCAAGATCTTGACTCGTTTATTAAGGTTACTAAGTTTATTTTCCGCCAATTTTGGTAAAACTGGAATCCAGTTCCCCCAATTGCTTAAATCTGTTTTCTGCAGGCTACCACCTTCGGAGAAGGAAGCAACCTTACAACAAACTATATTATCAAGGTAAATTCGTAACTTTTCAATTTATACATTTGTCTTCATAACATAATCACAAACTTTGTGCAAATGCAGATACTTGGTTTGTCCGAGTGTGCAAATACCCTAGTGGGGGATGAGATGAGAAGAGGCATATCAGGAGGACAAAAAAAGAGAGCCACGATTGGTAAGGATTCTATAGTGTTTACTATGTATCTTGTTCCTCTTATCACCCTCTGTTCCCACTTTATAGAGTGCATTTTCTAATGCGACCTTATTTCATAATAAAAAAAAGGGTTTATGTTATAGTCCTTGGCCCAATAAAAAATTTATCACCTCAACAACTTATATTTTGTACAGTATTGCTTGATGAAACAAAGATCCTAGTTAAACCCACAATGAAAAGATTGTAAAGTAACAAAATGTCAAAATGACACCATAATTTCTTGACATGTTCGATTAAATGGACTATGAAAACAGTATGCGTGTACTTTTGTAGTGAGCCGGTCACGATATTACAGAATGCTCTCTTCCTGCTGAACTCTCTATTGTTCTCCAGAAAAAATAATTTGAGGATGATATTTATTCTACTGAATAAGGGCAACTCTGAATATGTCAGATGTAACTAAAAATTACGTAGATTGCTGGAAGGTACCCACACTGCAATGTGCTGCATTTATAATATATATTTTCCATGGCCTATTCTGCTTACGAATATGTCAGATGTAACTAGAAATTAAGTAGATTGCTGGAAGGTACCCACACTGCAATGTGCTGCATTTATAATATATATTTTCCATAGCCTATTCTGCTTACGAATATGCCAGTTATACAGACGATGGTGCCAGTACCAAAGTTAACAACTATAAATATTGACGATGTAATCAACAGTGGTTTTCTTTTATCAATTTGTCATTGTTGCTATATTTTTAAGATGAATTCACTAATGCAGGAGAGATGCTAGTTGGTCTAGCAAGATGCTTCTTTATGGATGACATATCAACAGGTCTAGATAGCTCCACCACATACGAGATCGTAAAGTTTCTCCAACAAATGGCTCATCTGATGGATCTCACTGTGGTTATTTCCTTGCTTCAACCACCTCCTGAGACGTTGGAATTATTTGACGACATAATCCTTTTATGCGAGGGGCAAATTGTATATCATGGTCCTCGAGAAAATGCTACTGGTTTCTTTGAAATTATGGGATTCAAATGCCCCAGCAGGAAGAATGTAGCTGATTTCCTTCAAGAGGTATTAGATTATAAACTCTAATAAGAGGGAACTACTGAATAAATCTATATTGCTAACTTAAGGGCAAGCAGTGAATAAATATCAGAAAGTAACAATGTAGCCTGCAGTACATGAGTTGCAATTCCATCCACAAAATTCACTATTATGTTATATGTACTTGTTCGTGCATAATAATGCAAGTAACTGACAGCAACTTTTCTTCATTTGACCAGGTAACCTCGAAGATGGATCAAAAGCAATACTGGATTGGTGATGAAAATAAGTATCAATACCGGTCAATCGAAAAATTTGCAGAATCTTTTCGTTCATCCTATCTCCCACAACCTGCGAAAGACGATCTCTGCAAGACAAACAATACAGGAAAGGGAAAGGAGATTATAACAAGTGCAACTCGCAGGATCTCTAGATGGAATATTTTCAAGGCATGCTTTTCAAGGGAAGTATTGCTTCTTAAAAGAAACTCCCCACTTCATATATTTAAGACTGTACAGATAACTGTTATGGCTTTGGTGATCTCAACGGTTTTCCTTCGAACAAATATGAACCATAAAACTGTACTCGATGCCAATAAGTACATGGGATCACTCTTTATGGCTGTTGTGATAGTAAACTTCAATGGCATGACTGAAATTGGAATGACAATAAAGCGACTCCCCACTTTCTACAAGCAAAGAGAGTTACTAGCATTGCCAGGATGGGCACTTCTTTCTTCGGTATTCCTTATCAGCCTCCCAATGTCACTTCTAGAGACAGGTCTGTGGACCAGCTTAACCTACTATGTGATTGGCTACGCACCTTCCTTTCTCAGGTACCCCTCCTAGTCAATTCAATATCTAATGAGCAAAATATTTGAATAAGCTGGAATAACAGAAAGAGTTACCTTGCTTCTTGCAGATTCATCCAGCAGTTTTTGGTACTTTTTGCCATGCATCAAATGTCAATGGGCCTCTATCGTTTCTTAGCGGCAATAGGAAGGACGCAAGTAATGGCCAACATGCTAGGCACTGCAGCTCTCATAGCAATCTACATATTTGGAGGCTTTGTCATATCAAAAGGTTAGATGTTTTAGCTCAGAATAACGTAAGATGTATGAGTACTTGTGCAACGAAGATGCTTAACAGTTTTGTACATTGAAACAGATAACCTCCAACCATGGTTGCAGTGGGGATACTGGACATCCCCATTCACCTATGCACAGAATGCTGTTGCCCTAAATGAGTTCCTTGATGAAAGATGGGCTATTGTAAGCAATTGTTTCAACTAACATTCTTGATCCAATGTACATAACCCGTGCAATTAGTTATGACCTGATGATGATTTTTCATGCTGACAGGAATTTTACTATGCAAATGCTAAAACAGTTGGTGAAGCTATCCTCAAGATCAGGGGGTTGCTCACAGAGTGGCATTGGTACTGGATTTGTGTCGGCATTTTATTTGGATTCTCGCTGGTCCTCAACATCCTCACTATATTTGCACTAGAGTTCATGAACTGTATGTATACCAAAGCTATCAAAATCCTCATAAGTATTGAAACATAAATGCAAACAAAATCATCATATTTGTTCATAATTTGTAGCTCCACACAAGCATCAAGTTAATATCGATTCCACGAAGACAAAAACGGAGTGTAAGAAACAAAAAGTTGGAACTCGCAATGCATCAACTGGTCAAGTTGCCCTCCCGTTTCAGCCTCTTTCCCTTGTATTTGATCATATCAACTATTTTGTTGACATGCCTAAGGTAACATCTTGAGCACATAGTGCCTTACTGAATACTTGCATCCATTTCATTTCCAGTCACGTTTGACCAAACGTATGCATATCTTCCACCAGGAAATGATTAAGTATGGAGTAACAGAGAAAAAGCTTCAACTGCTGCAAGATGTCAGCGGTGTTTTCAGGCCAGGGGTGTTAACAGCTCTGATGGGGATCACTGGTGCTGGAAAGACAACATTGCTCGACGTTTTGGCTGGAAGAAAAACTGGAGGATATATTGAAGGTACTATTAGGATAGCAGGATACCCAAAGAAGCAGGACACATTCTCAAGGATCTCGGGCTACTGTGAACAGAGTGACATTCACTCCCCTAACCTCACTGTGCATGAGTCACTACAGTTCTCAGCATGGCTTCGACTTCCTTCGAACGTTAACTCTCGCCAAAGAGATGTATAAGCATTGACCTTTTGCAATCTTTATCATCTTTGAAGCTAATATATAACAATAGATCTAACAAGATTTCCCTACAAACATGTTTCAGATGTTTATAGATGAAGTAATGGACCTAGTTGAATTGACTGGACTGAAGAATGCCATGGTGGGAATAGCAGGAGCAACTGGCCTGTCAGCTGAGCAGCGAAAAAGGCTAACAATAGCAGTGGAGCTGGTAGCTAGTCCTTCCATTATATTCATGGACGAGCCAACCACTGGCTTGGATGCCCGTGCTGCAGCAATTGTGATGAGAACAGTAAGAAAGACAGTAGACACTGGACGAACTGTAGTCTGCACAATTCATCAACCAAGCATTGGGATATTTGAATCTTTTGATGAGGTAAGATTAAATATAAATTTTAAATATATCAAAAGAAAAGCATGGTCATGTGGTGTCAAGACCAAGAGACCGAAAAGAGTATTGAACTACTCATTACACAAAAGCAAACCAGCATAATTTTTTCATAAATAAAGCATCAAATACAAATAGCCCTTACACCCTGGGTTCCCTTCTGTTAATAGCTCACAAATAGTTACTAATGATAATCAATTAGCCTTTTATATGATTATTTATAAGTACTACAGAATTACCTTTCTAAACTTGAGTTCAATTTGACTAAATGCAGCTTTTGCTTATGAAAAGAGGTGGTCAAATCATATACAGTGGTTCATTAGGTCCGCTATCTAGCAACATGATCAAGTATTTCGAGGTAAGATTGTCTGATATTCAACATCTATACACAAGATGGAGACGAAAATACTAAAATTTCTTTGTCACAGGCTATACCTGGTGTTCCTAGAATAAAAGAGGGACAAAACCCAGCAGCATGGGTGTTGGATATAAGTTCACACATAACAGAATATGTGGTTGGAGTGGACTATGCAGAAATTTACCGGAGCTCCTCCCTGTACAGGTAAGCCAGATAATCATAAAGCTACAGAAATTGTACTGTTAAACTGGTTTGAGCAATAGGGGAAAAGATAAAACAAAATGAATATGTACCTTGTTTCTGCAGGGAGAACATGCTTCTAATTGAAGAGCTGGGGCAACCAGCGCCAAACACCGTGGATCTACATTTTCCCCCAGGATATTGGCAGAACTTTAGGGCGCAGTGCATGGCTTGCCTGTGGAAACAAAGATGTGCATACTGGAAAAACTCAGAACACAATGTTGTTCGGTTCCTAAACACGTTTGCTGTATCAATTATGTTTGGAATTGTATTCTGGAAAATTGGCTCAACCATGTAAGCAGGAATGACGACAAGCGAGATAATTTTCTTTCATGCAAGCTTATCATGCCTCAATTAGCTCATAACTTTGTATTCCTATGCAACAGAAAACGGGAGCAAGATGTATTCAACATACTAGGGGTTGTATATGGATCAGCACTGTTTCTGGGCTTCATGAATTGCAGCATCTTACAGCCAGTTGTGGCAATGGAGAGAGTTGTTCTTTACCGAGAAAAGGCAGCAGGCATGTACTGTACCTTGGCCTATGCCATAGCTCAGGTAATACTACTTTATCATTCTCTTCAAAAGTAAAACAAATAATCTGGACCTAAAATGATTGGCATATGTTTTCTAAACTCCGATGCTGGATTTCTGTTTGCAGATGGCAATTGAATTGCCTTACATGCTTGTCCAAGTGCTCATCTTCGCATCAATCGTATACCCAATGATTGGGTTCGAGATGACAGCCGTCAAGTTCTTTTGGTTTGTTCTTTACATGGTGCTAAGCTTCATGTACTACACACTCTACGGGATGATGACAGTCGCATTAACACCTAACCTTGAGATAGCTGCCGGATTGTCCTTCCTTATCTTCATCTTTTGGAACGTCTTCTCCGGCTTCATCATTGGGAGAGAGGTACTAGTCTCACTCTGTCAATTAACCCCCTAACCTTTTCACTTTAATGAGAACGCTAACTAGAGAGAACATAGTCAAATTGGGCATCATTTAATTCCTATATAAACCAACCATATGTTGCACATTTAATCCAGATTTGGACTTTTCCTGAAAGATAACAATCAATAATAATTAAAAAAAGAGGATAGGTGTGCATGCCTAACCTAATGAACAACAACAATGTGGCAATGTGGATGCAGCTGATCCCGATATGGTGGAGGTGGGTGTACTGGGCTAACCCAGCAGCATGGACAGTGTACGGGCTCATGTTCTCACAGCTGGGCGACCGGACAGAACTGATCCGTGTGCCGGGGCAACCGGACCAGACGGTGCGTGAGTTCCTCGAGGGCTACCTTGGCCTCGAGAACCGCTACTTCAACCTTGTCACATGCCTGCACCTGGCCATCATCGCCCTGTTCGCCTTCCTCTTCTTCATCTTCATCAAGCACCTAAAGTTCCAGCGGAGGTAGCATGGACAGACTGAACTACGAACTGCAAATACACTAATCGGTACATCACTTATAATTGTATAAAGGTAAGAGAAGAGAAACACCCAATCATAAATAAGCACAAGACCACAAGGACTTTGCTGCTGCAAGATGAGGTGTGTAAATAACCACATGATTTGTGTGAGAATTTGTATATGTACTACTAGTGCAGCCTTACAGGATTGTTGTTATAGCCATGTTGATGAACAGATCAAATTGCAAAATGTACATGTGAGTAGAATGTGTAAAAGCGTATCAAAAGGTTTATTCTGAGTGGCAGGCATATCATCTTGCAATGCAAATGGCAATGGTAATGCAGCATATCAAATGCTTAACGAATTGTGATATTTGGCTTCCATCATTGCCCAGTTTGGATGGAACTCAGCGATCTAATGACAGGATTGTTTTTAGGGGATTTGTGTATGTAACAAGAACAAGAACACAGACGTTCAGCAGGAACTAAGACCACGACGAAGCCCCCGTTGTAAGTCAGCAACGGCATGCCCTCCGCTTCGTGTATGACCTAGCGTCGATGTCCTGGTTGCCGCCGCCGCGCGCCGGCACGCGGCTGCTGCTGCCGCGGCTGCTCGAACTCGGTGGAGAGGAGAGGAACCTGCACTAAAGACGTGAGAAATTGAACCCTAATTTGAACAGAAATGCGAGATGCGTGGCAGATTATTACCTCCGGAAGCTTGGATTGGATGGAAGAGGGGAAACTTTTCCGTGGGATTTTCTGGGAAGAGGCGGGACTGGGAGCGGCACCGCATGGATACAGGCTCTCGATAACTCTGCAATATTCGCAAAAAAAGCTTGCAAGTGTAGGCTCTCTGCAATGTTCGCAAAAAAGCCTGGGTCTAAAAAATACACATAGGTTCAGCAGATCCTGTTGAGTATCGTTGTTATTTAAGAAACGTAGGATATCATAGGATTTGTACTTCAAGATAACATTATACTTTTATATATATATATATATAAGCAATACAAAAACAATTTCATCAATATAACTCTCTTTTCTAACATGATATCTATCGCAACTCGATTCTAGACCCTAGCCACCGCCACTTCCGCACCCATGCGTCGTCCCTGGGGCGGTCGGTCTCCATGACCGTCGCTGGGGCCGCGCCGCCCGTACCTAGAGTTCATCCACCGGTCGTATTGACCGGCTGCCTTAGAGAGTCTTTTCCCCGAACATTGCTCTAGTGTTTTCTCTCTCCCGCCGGTCATCTTGATCGCGCGGTTTCTTTTTGGTTTTCCGATCTATTCTTGATCGGTTTGCGTCGCCCACCGTCGCCGTCGACCCCGAGCGCCTCTATTCCGACCCCGGCGCGACCAGCCGGCCTTTCCTCCGACCCGGTGGCCGCGCGCGCCGAGGCGGCCCATCAGGGCCAGCCGTCGTCCGTGTGTCGGTCCGTCGTCGCCCTGCGCCGACCGTCACCGCCCTGCTCCGATCGAGACACCTGCATCGCCCCAACCCGGCGGCCTCGCACCATGCGACGGCTAATCATAACCATCGCTCGCACGCCGGCCCGCCCATCGATCCACATCACCCGCCTCCGCCGCGTCTGCACGGCGGCCCGGCGGTCTACCTCGCCGGCCTCGTCCACGGTTGCGTCGGGATGGCTGCGTCAGGCTCGTCGGCTGCCTCAACTCGGGCGCTGCTGCTCCGTTGGTCGCTCGGGTCTCGCTGCCCGGGCGCCGGCGTTGCTTTGGCAGCCCGGGTACCGGTGCTGACAAGCTCGTCCGCACGACGTCCCACGTCGTCTGTCGTCGCCGGCTTCATCTCGGACTCCACCGCCACCACGCCTCCACCAACCGGCGTCCCCGATCTCGCGCGCGATCGGCTTGATCACCTGCTCGCCGCTGCTATCCGCCTCATCTCCGTCGCGCGACCGACCTGACCCATAGGTTACGCGCGCCTCCGCAGGTCCCGTGAAGATCGTCCCCGAGTTCAGCGTGCCTCTCCACCAATCGAGCATCGGGTTGCCACTGCGTCGCCCCATCGGGCCGCAGCGCCGCTGCCTCGTGGTTCTCCTCCCGGCTGCATCGACTCGTGCGTCGCCGCTGCGTCGCCCCTTCGGGCCGTAGTGTCGAGATACGCGGTCCCTGCCGCCGCCCCGAGGCCGTCCCCACGGTTGCACCGACTTGCGAACCACCATTGTGTCGCCCCTTCGGGCCGCAGCATCGTGGCCCACGGTCCCCGCCGTCGCCCCGACCCGCCTGCCGCCGCTGCGTCGCCCCCCCGGACCGTAGCGTCGCGGTCCGCTCCGCCGTCATAGCGCGTCGACCTCCCGTGGTATGCCCCGTGCCGTCTTCCTTGGCGCGGGAACGCCATCGTCCGCGCTGGTCTTCGTCACGCTGTCAGGGTTTCTCGCGTACTTCGAGCACCGCCGCCGCACTCCTAACCTCGCCGCCGCTGCCACTCTTCTTTGGTCGCCGCTGCCGCTACCTTCGTAGCCGCCGCCGCCCGTCCACCCCCTTGGCCTTCGTCCAAGCACCAGCCCGTCGCCAGCGTCGCCGTCATCTACTCCGACCACTTCGTCTACTCCGACCACCGTTGGTGACATCGGCCCCGCTCCGATGGACGCCACAATCGTCGTCGAGTTCTTCTCTGTTGGTCCCTCCGACTTATGTTTCTTAAAGTTTGAGGTTGCAATGCTTATGTGAAAAAGTTTCAACCTGATAAGCTCAAACCCAAATCGGAGAAGTGCGTCTTCATAGGATACCCAAAAGAAAATGTTGGGTACACCTTCTATCATAGATCTGAAGGCAAGATATTCATTGCTGAGAAGGGATCCTTTCTAGAGAAGGAGTTTCTCTCGAAAGAAGTGAGTGGGAGGAAAATAGAACTTGATAAGGTAATTGTACCTTCTCCTGAATTGGAAAGTAGTGAAGGAAATATGCCCTAGAGGCAATAATAAAGTTATTATTTATTTCCTTGTATCATGGTAAATGTTTATTATTCATGCTAGAATTGTATTAACCGGAAACATAATACATGTGTGAATACATAGACAAACAGAGTGTCACTAGTATGCCTCTACTTGACTAGCTCGTTGATCAAAGATGGTTATGTTTCCTAACCATAGACATGAGTTGTTATTTGGTTAACGGGATCACGTCATTAGGAGAATGATGTGATTGACTTGACCCATTCCATTAGCTTAGCACTTGATCGTTTAGTTTGTTGCTATTGCTTTCTTCATAACTTATATATGTTCCTATGACTATGAGATTATGCAACTCCCGTTTACCGGAGGATCACTTTGTGTGCTACCAAACGTCACAACGTAACTGGGGATTATAAAGGTGCTCTACAGGTGTCTCCGAAGGTATTTGTTGGGTTGGCGTATTTCGAGATTAGGATTTGTCACTCTGATTGTCGGAGAGGTATCTCTGGGCCCTCTCGGTAATGCACATCACTCAAGCCTTGTAAGCATTGCAACTAATAAGTTAGTTGCGGGATGATGTATTACGGAACGAGTAAAGAGACTTGCCGGTAACGAGATTGAACTAGGTATTGAGATACCGACGATCGAATCTCGGGCAAGTAACATACCGATGACAAAGGGAACAACGTATATTGTTATGCGGTCTGACCGATAAAGATCTTCGTAGAATATGTAGGAGCCAATATGAGCATCCAGGTTCCGCTATTGGTTATTGACCGGAGACGTGTCTCGGTCATGTCTACATAGTTCTCGAACCCGTAGGGTCCGCACGCTTAAAGTTCGGTGACGATCGTAATTAGGATTTTTTGTGTTTTGATGTACTGAAGGTTGTTCGGTGTTCCGGATGTGATCACGGACACGACGAGGAGTCTCGAAATGGTCGAGACATGAAGATTGATATATTGAAAGCCTATATTTGGATATCGGAAACGTTCCGGGTGAAATCGGGATTTTACCGGAGTACCGGGGGGTTACCGGAACCTCCCCCCCCCGGGGGGGTTATTGGGCCTACATGGGCCCTAAGGCAGAAGAGGAGGGCCGGCCAGGGGCAGGCCATGCGCCCCCTCCCCCCCCCCCCTAGTCCGAATAGGACAAGGAAGGGGGGGGCGGCGCCCCCCTTTCCTTTTTCTCCCTTCCCCCTTCCTTTTCCAACAAGGCAAGAGGGGGGAGTCCTACTCCCGGTGGGAGTAGGACTCCTCCAGGCGCACCCCTTGGGCCAGCCACACCTCCCCCTCTCCCTACTTTATATATGGGGGCAAGGGGGCACCCCATGACACAAGTTGATCTTCGTGATCGTTCCTTAGCCATGTGCGGTGCCCCCTTCCACCATATTCCACCTCGGTCATATCGTAGCGGTGCTTAGGCAAAGCTCTGCGTCGGTAGGACATCATCACCGTCATCACTCCGTCGTGCTGACGAAACTCTCCCTCGACACTTGGCTGGATCGGAGCTCGAGGGACGTCACCGAGTTGAACGTGTGCAGAACTCGGAGGTGCCGTACGTTTGGTACTTGGATCGGTCGGATCGGGAAGACGTACGACTACTTCCTCTATGTTGTGTCAACGCTTCCGTTGTCGGTCTATGAGGGTACGTAGACAACACTCTCCTCTCTCGTTGCTATGCATCACCATGATCTTGCGTGTGTGTAGGAATTTTTTTGAAATTACTACGTTCCCCATCAGTGGCATCCGAGCCTAGGTTTTATGCGTTGATGTTGTGCACCAGTAGAACACAATGTCATACTTTGGTTCGGCGGTATTGTTGGATGAAGCGGCCCGGACCGACATTACGCGCACACTTACGTGAGACTGGTTCTACCGACGTGCTTTGCACACAGGTGGCTGGCGGGTGTCAGTTTCTCCAACTTTAGTTGAACCAAGTGTGGCTACGCCCGGTCCTTGCGAAGGTTAAAATAGCACCAACTTGACAAACTATCATTGTGGTTTTGATGCGTAGGTAAGAACGGTTCTTGCTAAGCCCGTAGCAGCCACGTAAAACTTGCAACTACAAAGTAGAGGATGTCTAACTTGTTTTTGCAGGGCATGTTGTGATGTGATATGGTCAAGACATGATGCTAAATTTTATTGTATGAGATGATCATGTTTTGTAACCGAGTTATCGGCAACTAGTACGAGCCATATGGTTGTCACTTTATTGTATGCAATACAATCGCGCTGTAATGCTTTACTTTATCACTAAGCGGTAGCGATAGTCGTGGAAGCATAAGATTGGCGACACGACAACGATGCTACGATGGAGATCAAGGTGTCGCGCCGGTGACGATGGTGATCATGACGGTACTTCGGAGATGGAGATCACAAGTACAAGATGATGATGGCCATATCATATCACTTATATTGATTGCATGTGATGTTTATCTTTTATGCATCTTATCTTGCTTTGATTGACAATAGCATTATAAGATGATCCCTCACTAAATTATCAAAGTATAAGTGTTCTCCTTGAGTATGCACCATTGCAAAAGTTCTTCGTGCTGAGACACCACGTGATGATCGGGTGTGATAGGCTCTACGTTCAAATACAACGGGTGAAAAACAGTTGCACACGCGGAATACTCAGGTTAAACTTGACGAGCCTAGCATATAACAGATATGGCCTCGGAACATGGAGACCGATAGGTCGAGCATGAATCATATAGTAGATATGATCAACATATTGATGTTCACCATTGATACTACTCCATCTCACGTGATGATCGGACATGGTTTAGTTGATTTGAATCACGTGATCACTTAGAGGATTAGAGGGATATTTTTCTAAGTGGGAGTTCTTAAGTAATATGATTAATTGAACTTAAATTTATCATGAACTTAGTACCTGATAGTATCTTGCTTGTCTATGTTTGATTGTAGATAGATGGCTCGTGTTGTTGTTCCGTTGAATTTTAATGCGTTCCTTGAGAAAGCAAAGTTGAAAGATGATGGTAGCAATTACACGGACTGGGTCCGTAACTTGAGGATTATCCTCATTACTGCACAGAAGAATTACGTCCTGGAAGCACCGCTAAGTGCCAAGCCTGCTGCAGGAGCAACACTAGATGTTATGAACGTCTAGCAGAGCAAAGCCGATGACTACTCGATAGTTCAGTGTGCCATGCTTTACGGCTTAGAACTGGGTCTTCAACGACGTTTTGAACGTCATGGAGCATATGAGATGTTCCAGGAGTTGAAGTTAATATTTTAAGCAAATACCCGAATTGAGAGATATGAAGTCTCCAATAAGTTCTATAGCTGCAAGATGGAGGAGAATAGTTCTGTCAGTGAACATATACTCAAAATGACCGGGTATCATAATCACTTGACTCAACTGGGGGTTAATCTTCCTGTTGATAGTGTCATTGAAAGAGTTCTTCAATCACTGCCACCAAGCTACAAAAGCTTTGTGATGAACTATAATATGCAAGGGATGAATAAAACTATTCCTGAGCTCTTCGCGATGCTAAAAGCCGTGGAGGTATAAATCAAGAAGGAGCATCAAGTGTTGATGGTCAATAAGACCACCAGTTTCAAGAAAAAGGGCAAAGGGAAGAAGGAAGGGAACTTCAAGAAGAATAGCAAACAAGTTGCTGCTCAGGAGAAGAAACCCAAGTCTGGACCTAAGCCTGAGACTGAGTGCTTCTACTGCAAGCAGACTGGTCACTGGAAGCGGAACTGCCCCAAGTATTTGGCGGATAAGAAGGATGGCAAAGTGAACAAAGGTATATGTGATATACATGTTATTGATGTGTACCTTACTAATGCTCGCAGTAGCACCTGGGTATTTGATACTGGTTCTGTTGCTAACATTTGCAACTCGAAATAGGGGCTACGGATTAAGCGAAGATTGGCTAAGGACGAGGTGACGATGCGCATGGGAAATGGTTCCAAAGTCGATGTGATCGCGGTCGGCACGCTACCTCTACATCTACCTTGGGATTAGTATTAGACCTAAATAATTGTTATTTGGTGCTAGCGTTGAGCATGAACATTATATCTGGATCTTGTTTGATGCGAGACGGTTATTCATTTAAATCAGAGAATAATGGTTGTTCTATTTATATGAGTAATATCTTTTATGGTCATGCACCCTTGAAGAGTGGTCTATTTTTAATGAATCTCGATAGTAGTGATACACATATTCATAATGTTGAAATCAAAAGATGCAGAGTTGATAATGATAGTGCAACTTATTTGTGGCACTGCCGTTTAGGTCATATCGGTGTAAAGCGCATGAAGAAACTCCATACTGATGGACTTTTGGAACCACTTGATTATGAATCACTTGGTACTTGCGAACCGTGCCTCATGGGTAAGATGACTAAAACGCCGTTCTCCGGTACTATGGAGAGAGCAACAGATTTATTGGAAATCATACATACAGATGTATGTGGTCCAATGAATGTTGAGGCTCGTGGCAGATATCGTTATTTTCTCACCTTCACAGATGATTTAAGCAGATATGGGTATATCTACTTAATGAAACATAAGTCTGAAACATTTGAAAAGTTCAAAGAATTTCAAAGTGAAGTTGAAAATCATCGTAACAAGAAAATAAAGTTTCTACGATCTGATCATGGAGGAGAATATTTGAGTTACGAGTTTGGTCTACATTTGAAACAATGCGGAATAGTTTCACAACTCACGCCACCCGGAACACCACAGCGTAATGATGTGTCCGAACGTCGTAATCGTACTTTATTAGATATGGTGCGATCTATGATGTCTCTTACTGATTTACCGCTATCATTTTGGGGTTATGCTTTAGAGACAGCTGCATTCACATTAAATAGGACACCATCGAAATCCGTTGAGACGACGCCTTATGAACCGTGGTTTGGCAAGAAACCAAAGTTGTCATTTCGGAAAGTTTGGGGCTGCGATGCTTATGTGAAAAAGCTTCAACCTGATAAGCTCGAACCCAAATCGGATAAATGTGTCTTCATAGGATACCCAAAGGATACTGTTGGGTACACCTTCTATCACAGATCCTAAGGCAAGACATTCATTGCTAAGAATGGATCCTTTCTAGAGAAGGAGTTTCTCTCGAAAGAAGTGAGTGGGAGGAAAGTAGAACTTGATGAGGTAACTGTACCTGCTCCCTTATTGGAAAGTAGTACATCACAAAAACTGGATTCTGTGACACCTACACCAATTAGTGAGGAAGCTAATGATAATGATCATGAAACTTCAGATCAAGTTACTACCGAACCTCGTAGATCAACCAGAGTAAGATCCGCACCAGAGTGGTACGGTAATCCTGTTCTGGAAGTCATGCTACTAGATCATGATGAACCTACGAACTATGAAGAAGCGATGGTGAGCCCAGATTCCGCAAAATGGCTAGAAGCCATGAAATCTGAGATGCGATCCATGTATGAGAACAAAGTGTGGACTTTGGTTAACTTTCCCGTTGATCGGCAAGCAATTGAGAATAAATGGATCTTCAAGAAGAAGACTGACGCTGACGGTAATGTTACTGTCTACAAAGCTCGACTTGTTGTGAAAGGTTTTCGACAAGTTCAAGGGATTGACTATGATGAGACCTTCTCACCCGTAGTGATGCTTAAGTCTGTCCGAATCATGTTAGCAATTGCCGCATTTCATGATTATGAAATTTGGCAGATGGATGTAAAAACTGCGTTCCTGAATGGATTTCTGAAAGAAGAGTTGTATATGATGCAACCAGAAGGTTTTAAAATAATTACGGTTTAGGCTTGAACAAATGCGGAATAAACCTAGCGGTTAATTTGTCAAGCACAAAACCTACAACAACTAGGCTCACCTATGTGCACCAATAACTTATGCTAAGCAAGATAAACTACTAGGTGATAGCAAGATATATGATAAGAAACAATATGGCTATCACAAAGTAAAGTGCATAAGTAAAGAGCTCGGTTAAGAGATAACCGAGGCACGCGGAGACGACGATGTATCCCGAAGTTCACACCCTTGCGGATACTAATCTCCGTTTGGAGCGGTGTGGAGGCACAATGCTCCCCAAGAAGCCACTAGGGCCACCGTAATCTCCTCACGCCCCCGCACAATGCAAGATGCCATGATTCCACTAAGGGACCCTTGAGGGCGGTCACCGAACCCGTACAAATGGCAACCCTTGGGACGGACACCGAACCCGTACACTTTGGCAACCCTTGGGGGCGGTCACCGGTACCCGTCAAATTGCTCGGGGCGATCTCCACAACCTAATTGGAGACCCCGATGCTTGCCCGGAGCTTTACACCACAATGATTGAGCTCCGAACAACACCAACCGTCTAGGGTGCCAAGGCACCCAAGAGGAACAAGCTCTAGGGTGCCCAAACACCCAAGAGTAATAAGCTTCTCAAACTCCACTTCCACATATCACCGTGGAGAACTCAAACCGATGCACAAAATGCAATGGCAAGGGCACACGGAGTGCCCAAGTCCTTCTCTCTCAAATCCCACCGAAGCAACTAATGCTAGGGAGGAAAATGAGAGGAAGAACAAGAAGGAGAACACCAAGAACTCCAAGATCTAGATCCAAGGGGTTCCCCTCACAAAGAGGAGAAGTGATTGGTGGAAACGTGGATCTAGATCTCCTCTCTCTTTTCCCTCAAGAACTAGCAAGAATCATTGGAGGGATTGAGAGTTAGAAAGCTCGAAGAAGGTCAACAATGGGGGAAGAACACGAGCTCAAAGGATAAGGTTCATTGGGGAAGAACACCCCCTTTTATAGGTGGGAAAAAACCCAACCGTTATGCTCACAGCCCACACAGAGCGGTACTACCGCTCCAAGGAGCGGTACTACCGCTAGGGCGAAAGTACCCCTTTGAAAAACAACAGCGAGGAGGCAAAAGGCCAGAAGAACCGCCGGAGCGGTACTACCGCTCATCCTCACGGTACTACCGCAAATGGTAGCGGTACTACTGCTTGCGAGCGGTACTAAAAAATACATCCGAACCTACCACCGCAAGACTTGGGACAAGTTTTTGGTCTGGAGCGGTACTACCGCTGTAGGAGCCGCGGTAGTACTGCTCTGGAGCGGTAGTAAAAAATTACATCCGCTCCAATTCGCGGTAGTACCGCTACAACCTTTTCAGAACACCAAAACTGCCACAACTTTTGCAAATGGACTCCGAATTCGATGAAACCAAGTTTGTTGGAAAGCTAGCGACAAGGGCTAACACAATCTTCAAAGAAATATCAATAAGAAGCAAATGAGAAAAGGCCCATAAGAAAATGGTGAGAACCCTTCCTCGGAAAAGACCGGTAAAATCTCCAACACCGAAAACATCATAGAAGATGCATGCGAACTCCGTTTTCGATGAACTCAAGCTTGTCATCAAGATGACCATAAGCTCTAAGACTCACAAAGAGAACCAAACAAGAACCAAGAAAGATGATGCAAGGATGCAATGGTTTGAGCTCTCTACTAACGATACGATCAAGCTACCAACTTGAGAGCCCCCCTTGATAGTACGGCAAACGATCCTATAACCCGGTCTCCAAACTACCACCATGAGACCGGTAAAATAGAAAACTTATCAAGGGCAAACCTTTGCCTTGCACATGGTCCACTTGAGCTAGATGATGACGATCTTGACTCCCTCAAGTTGGACCACCTTTCTTGATTGTGTTGGCTCGATGAAGACTAGATGATTGCTCCCCCATAGTCCACTATGGGTGAGCCACTCTTCGGCACATCTTCACAAGTCCGTTGTCACCAAATGGACGACAAGCTTCAAGCACTTGATCTCTTCGCGATGATCCACTTGAACTTGCACCCGGCAATCTTGATGACGATCACCACTTGATGTCATCCTCTCCATGGGTTGAGTGATATCTTCCTCTTGACACAAGCCCATGAACACGTACCTAACCCCACGCAGAACTCTCACATAGACCATGGGTTAGTACACAAAGCACAATGGACAATGCTTACCAAACCATGGGATCACTTGATCCCTCTCGGTACATCTTCTACGCTTTGTGAGTTGATCAACTTGATTCACTCTTGACTTAGTCTTGATCAACCTTGAATCTTTCCAACTCTCTTCATTTGAATGATGTCTTGAAGGTAAACATGAATGATCACACAATCTTCTTCTTCAAGACATGCTTGCAATAAGCTCAACTCTCACATGACCAAGCTTTGGATAATTCCTTAATAGCACCTTGGTCAACACAAACTCTCCTTGAAACCAACACATGTACTCCCAGAAAAGCCTATGGACAAAACATTCAAATATAACTCAAGGCAACCATTAGTCCATAGAGATTGTCATCAATTACCAAAACCAAACATGGGGGCACCGCATGTTCTTTCAATCTCCCCCATTTTGGTAATTGATGACAATCACTTTCAAGAGAGTTTATACAAGGAATTATGCATCACCATGCACTGCAACAACCAATAATGCATGCGAATGAGATGCAAAAGCTAAGGAAACATAAACCAAAGCTTCTCCACAAAACTCTCTGAAACTTCTCCCCCATTGGCATCGATTGCCAAAATGAGCAAAAAGCTTAGAGGGCCAATATAGATTGTGGTCCTCCATAAATTGTGTATTTCTCAACAAGAGAGTGGAATGCAAACACACATCCAACGGTAAATACTTGGAGGAAGACAAACTATATTGAGGCCCAAAGATTGCAAAAGGAAGAATGCCACAAAGACATAACAAAGAGAGAAACAAGCAATCAAGCAATCAAAAGATATCTATTGAAGCAAGCTATCAAAAGATACCAATTGAACCAACTAGGCCAATGATCCTACGAGCCACATGAATAAAAGATATTATGATATGAGCAAAGGAGTGTTCTAAAGAAACTAGAGAGGCTCCCCATGATTTGTGCACACATAAGAATATTTGAATTTGGAAACAAAGTGCACAAAATAGGATCATAGCTCCCCCAAAATCAATAGAAACTTACAACAAGTGCAAGTGAGCATATAGGAAACTAAGCCTAGTACATGTAATAAACACATGGTTGAGCAATAAGTGAAAGAGGCAACTTAAGAATGGGCTCAACCAAAATGATGTGTGTGAGTCAAGGCAATGCACTTGAGAAGACTAATGTACGATGAGCATTAAGGATCAATAAAGTCTTGAAAGATTGAGGCAACACAGTGCAAGGCCTATCATTCCCATACACAACAAGCAAATGGGTTCACAAGCTTACTAATAAGCATATAGAGAACCTATGCTTGTGACAACCCGCGGTGAAGATAGAAGATGAAAGGTGCGTCAAGACGAGGGATGCCAATTAAGATGGCAAAAACCTCGTAAAGATAAGCATGAGGAAAATAATCTTCACCACACAAGAGCGCATCAAGATGCAACAATAGAAGACACACACTCAAGGCAAAAGCTTTCACGGAGCCACCAAAGAAATAACATAAGAAAGACAAGGTGGACGTGAAAGAAAGGATATCATCTAGATATGCAACTTCTCTCAAGTGTATAAGATTCTAGGTAGATGAAATCATGATGATATATATATATATATATATCTACAAAGAAGGATGTACACCCGAAATAGTTACAACACGAAGGAACAAGATATCCAAAAGGAAGTCATACATATACCAATAAGATATTTGCTTGAGAGCATAGCACATGGCTATATATGGTCTTATTGTATATAAATGAATTCCAACCACATGAACATCAAAGACATCACAACTAGCAACAAGACATCATTGTTGGGATGCTTTGAGAAAGGAAACAAGTATCACAAGAAAGAATGGATAACATGCCATGATACAACCTACACAAGGTTGATGCAAGAAATGTGTGCATGAAGTATATGAAGATACTTGTTACCGAGATAACATTGGAAGGATGTAGTAGATACCAATTGAAGGTACAAAGTAGTTCATTGATCATCCTAGCTTGACTCCAATAAGCACATGGTGACAACACTTTCCTTGTGAGTGACCCGAGCATCCAATGCATCTCCACTTGTTCCTAGAAGAACAACACAAACAAAATGGTACCCAAACTCATTGGGAGCAAAGAGTTAGAGAACCAACAACACATAGGACAAACTCCACATAAATATGTGCATATAGATATGAAAATGAATTTCATGCACATCTCATCCAATTTGAGACTTGGTGGAGTTCCCTATATATTGGGTCAAAGAAAGAAAGCATGCCAAAGAAACTACATGAAGTTAATATGCATGCTCAAGACTTTCAAGAACCGATACCAAATGACAAAGAAAAAACAAGTGGAGAAAATATACCAAATGAATAACTCATCACTTGGAGGATATCCATAATAGATACATCGAGGAATGAGATATCCAATGATACACACTAAATAAAAGATATCAAACCCCCAAAAGAGAGGATGGTTCCAAACAAACCAAGCTCTCTACAAAGTTTCATGATAGCACAAAGTACCCAAAAGAAACGACTTGCCTTCCACCGACACACACTTGATAAGGATCACAAGATGAGTGTTTTATAGAAAATAGGATAGCTCCCCCAAGACTAGTGCATTATAGAGAAATTGCATTTGAATACAAAATGCATGAGGTGGGATCACCACTTTCACTATATCTAGAAAACACTAGACAAAATCAAGAAATAAACAAGATCCACAAGTGGTATGGAAGACCAAGGGAGTTGATACAATCCTTGGCAAGAGAAAAGGCAAATAAAAAGCAAAAGCCAATGTAAAGATGATCAATAAATTCTACCACAAAAGTGAGTACCAATTGTCAAAAGGCAAGAAGTAAATGGAAATAATTCCCGGTGGTAGATAGCAAGGATATCCGACATCATCTTCACACCAACCAAAAAGCAAATTGCAACTTGTAGAGCTAACATGCCACCTAGGAACAAGATAATTTACAATATCAACTCTAGATGACAATATCTCAAATGTACACATTTTCTAGGCTAGTAATATACACATAGCATATTACTCCCCCATAATGTGATACCAATTAAAGATAGACAAGAGGCAATTAAAGGATCCAACAAGAGATAATTAATGGACTATTTAGAATTTGAATTTCACATGAGAAGACATACCACATAGCGACTAGATAATCTTGTAATATCAATACTAGATGGTATTCCTCATGTACACACATTTATAGGATTGTGAGGTGCACAAAGCACATCACTCCCCCACAATGGGATATTCCATTAATCTCTCACAAGAGCCAACTAAGATATGACCAAGATGCACAAGGGCTCAATGAACGACACACATGTACATGATGTGCAAACCAACACACACATACTTGATTGCTCAAGATAATCAAGTTGGAAGCACAACATATACAAACACATGCAAGGAACAAAGCCAAACATGCAAAGGGGCAAGTAACTTTCAATGTAAACAATTTAAGCACGAGTTGCCGCAAGGAGGAACATTGGATATAAGATAGAAACTTGATAATCCGAATGACTTGGCTTGAGACAATGAGAATGATGAAGTCCCCTTAATTCTTCATAATGTAGCCAAGTCTCCAATGACCTCCAATATCACCTATTGATCAAGTTTGAGCTTGTTGGTCCCCAACCAAGTTGGGTCCTAAGAGGTTAGTCACAATAGGCTTGGCTACCCAAATGGTTCTTTGCTTCAAACCACTTTGAGTACCAACAAACTTGGCAACCACATTGCCAACCTTATCCTTCCCAAGAGAATAGACATCATCAATAATAATTGGGTTGGATAAGTTACCACTAGTGCATGAAGAAGCGAGGTGACCTTTCTCGCGACATAGGTAGCAACGTCTACTCTTCACTTTCTTCTCACTTGATTTCTCAACTTGAGAAGCATTAGTTTGAGTCTTCTTGGGAAGAGGCCTTTCTTCAACTTGAGGTTGAGCATGAGAATGTACTTGTAGCCGCTTCCCTTGTTGCTTGTCACTAATGGCCTTCTTCTTCAATGGGCAAGATCTAACATGATGCCCTTCAATTTTGCACTTGAAGCAAATAATCTTGGCCGAACTCTTGACTTGTTTTTGGCCCTTCTTTTTGTTCATCTTGGACTTCTTCTTCTTCTTCTTGGAGTTGAATCCAAGTCCACCTTTGTCATTGGGGGATTTTTGCACACTCAAGATATTGTTGAGTGTGAATTTCCCTTCATGACTCTTTTCCAAGTCTTTCTTCAAAGAAGTGATTTGGGCCTTGAGCTCTTTGATTTCCTCTACATGGTTAGTCTCAACACAAGTACTAGAGGAAGTATAAGCTTCATTGTTAGAGCAACAAGGCAAGGAAAGCAATTCATCACAAGATGTACCAACATTGTGAGTAGATGAATTACAAGGACTAGCACATGGCAACATAGCATTTTGACTAGAAGTAGTGCTAGTATCCACATGAGGCTCACTAGATGTTACCTTAGCAATCATAGCCTCATGAGCTATCTTTAGCACATTATGGGATACTATAAGATCATCATGAGAGCTTTTCATGACTTTCTTCAAATTTCCCATAATTGCTAGATAGAAACTCAAGTTGAGCCCGTAGCTCAACATTCTCCTTCAAAATGGATGCTTCACAAGTAATAGAGTTAGTAGCACAAGCATCATCATTAACAACAAGAGGAGAGGACAACTTGGAAAGCTCTTTTAAATAAGAAGCTTCAAGTTGAGCTGAGACTCGGTGAGTTTGATGAGCTCACCCTTAATGACACTTGAGCCATTTTCGAGGTGCTCAAAATCCTCAAGGAGTCTAGCATGAGCAACTTCAAGCTTAGCATTTTTAGTTTCAAAATCATTGGCCACCACAAGAGCTCTATCACGAGATTCCCTCACTCTAGATAATTCTAGAGCAAAAGTCTCCTCAAGAGATTCCTTGGTGGTTTGTTCAAGTTCAAGAGCTTGAGAGAGGTCCGCAATCTCATTAGAGTAATCGCGCTCATGATCTTCCATTTTATCAATGGTGACCTCATGCTCCTCAAGACGAGATTCCAACTCATCAATATATTTCTTGCCGTCAGTAGCAATAGACATGATTTCCATGAAGTTGGAACGAGCAATTTTATTCTTAAGAAGAGCTTTAAAAATCATTTCCCCCTTAATTTTTAAGGAGGAAACATCATCATTCTCTTCATCATAATCAACATCATCATCACTCTTGCCATCATCAATATCATCACAAGATATATTGGGATTCAAAGTGGGAGATACCTTTGAAGCCTTGGCCATAAGGCAAAATGCAATATATGACGATTTAGGATCCCTTGAAGCATCATCCAAGACCACATCTTGTTCCATGGAGTGTTGGGTTTCCTCTACATTGTTAGCACAACAAATCGAGGAAATACATGCATTTTCATCATGGCAACAAGATATAGCAAGCATATCATCATGAGATTTAGTCAAGCAATTTCTACATGTTATGCAAGGACTATCAACACAAGCATGTGAAACATTTGGAGTGCTCGAAGTGCTAAAGTCCAAAGATGAAGCATTGCAATAAGAAAGTGATGAAGGATTATCAACAATGAGCCCACTATCATCATTGCAATGAACACCACTACTCACCATGTCATTACCCTGTGGCAAACCACACGTAGGTGAAGTAGAAGAAGTTGAGAACACAACACGGCCGGAGGTGGAGGGAGAACAATCATCCCCACAAAACTTGTACACGCCATATTTATCTTGAAGCTTTGTCCACAACTCATGAGCATCCCGGAACGACATGAGTTGAAATATAACTACATT
Source organism: Triticum urartu (assembly GCF_003073215.2). Lineage (NCBI taxonomy): Eukaryota > Viridiplantae > Streptophyta > Magnoliopsida > Poales > Poaceae > Triticum > Triticum urartu. Next base: position 270,135,306 of record NC_053028.1, read on the forward strand.
GCTCAAAGCATCGAAAAGCACATTAGAAGCTTAAGCATTGAGATAAGAGTTTTTCTCATCCTATAAAGATAATCTTAGGGGATCCTTTGGAGGAGAAAAACCCATATCTACAATTCGCTCTAAATTTGGGTCCATGACCCTAAAGAGATTAAGCATGTGAATTACCCAAACATCAAAATTTGTGCCATCGAAACTAAGAGTGTCAAAGAATCCTAAACCCTTAGTCGACATCCTTACTCTCTAGGCGGTTAAGCCCTATAAAGAGAGACGAGGCTCTGATACCAATTGAAAGATCGTGGATGTCGCCTAGAGGGGGGGTGAATAGGCGCTTTAAAATAATTACGGTTTAGGCTTGAACAAATGCGGAATAAACCTAGCAGTTAATTTGTCAAGCACAAAACCTACAACAACTAGGCTCACCTATGTGCACCAATAACTTGTGCTAAGCAAGATAAACTACTAGGTGATAGCAAGATATATGATAAGAAACAATATGGCTATCACAAAGTAAAGTGCATAAGTAAAGAGCTCGGGTAAGAGATAACCGAGGCACGCGGAGACGACGATGTATCCCGAAGTTCACACCCTTGCGGATGCTAATCTCCGTTTGGAGTGGTCTGGAGGCACAATGCTCCCCAAGAAGCCACTAGGGCCACCGCAATCTCCTCACGCCCTCGCACAATGCAAGATGCCGTGATTCCACTAAGGGACCCTTGAGGGCGGTCATCGAACCCGTACAAATGGCAACCCTTGGGGGCGGTCACCGAACCCATACACTTTGGCAACCCTTGGGGGCGGTCACCGGTACCCGTCAAATTGCTCGGGGCGATCTCCACAACCTAATTGGAGACCCCGACGCTTGCCCGGAGCTTTACACCACAATGGTTGAGCTCCGAACAACACCAACCGTCTAGGGCGCCAAGGCACCCAAGAGGAACAAGCTCTAGGGTGCCCAAACACCCAAGAGTAATAAGCTTCTCAAACTTCACTTCCACGTATCACCGTGGAGAACTCAAACCGATGCACCAAATGCAATAGCAAGGGCACACGGAGTGCCCAAGTCCTTCTCTCTCAAATCCCACCGAAGAAACTAATGCTAGGGAGGAAAATGAGAGGAAGAACAAGAAGGAAAACACCAAGAACTCCAAGATCTAGATCCAAGGGGTTCCCCTCACAAAGAGGAGAAAGTGATTGGTGGAAACGTGGATCTAGATCTCCTCTCTCTTTTCCCTCAAGAACTAGCAAGAATCATTGGAGGGATTGAGAGTTAGAAAGCTCGAAGAAGGTCAACAATGGGGGAAGAACACGAGCTCAAAGGATAAGGTTCATTGGGGAAGAAGACCCCCTTTTATAGGTGGGGAAAAATCCAACTATTATGCTCACAGCCCGCACAGAGTGGTACTACCGCTCCAAGGAGCGGTACTGCCGCTAGGGCGGAAGTACCCCTTTGAAAAACAACAGCGAGGAGGCAAAAGGCCAGAAGAACCGCCGGAGCGGTACTACCGCTCGTCCTCACGGTACTACCGCTCGACCTCACGGTACTACCGCAAACGGTAGCGGTACTACTGCTTGCGAGCGGTACTAAAAAATACATCCAGGCCTACCACCGCAAGACTTGGGATGAGTTTTTGGTCCGGAGCGGTACTACCGCTGTAGGAGCCGCGGTAGTAAAAAATTACATCCGCTCCAATTCGCGGTAGTACCGCTACAGCCTTTTCAGAACACCAAAACTGCCACAACTTTTGCAAACGGACTCCGAATTCGATGAAACCAAGTTTGTTGGAAAGCTAGCGACAAGGGCTAACACAATCTTCAAAGAAATATAAATAAGAAGCAAATGAGAAAAGGCCCATAAGAAAATGGTGAGAACCCTTCCTCGGAAAAGACCGGTAAAACCTCCAACACCGAAAACATCATAGAAGATGCATGCGAACTCCGTTTTCGATGAACTCAAGCTTGTCATCAAGATGACCATAAGCTCTAAGACTCACAAAGAGAACCAAACAAGAACCAAGAAAGATGATGCAAGGATGCAATGGTTTGAGCTCTCTACTAACGATACGATCAAGCTACCAACTTGAGAGCCCCCCTTGATAGTACGGCAAACGATCCTATAACCCGGTCTCCAAACTACCACCATGAGACCGGTAAAATAGAAAACCTATCAAGGGCAAACCTTTGCCTTGCACATGGTCCACTTGAGCTAGATGATGACAATCTTGACTCCCTCAAGTTGGACCACCTTTCTTGATTGCGTTGGCTTGATGAAGACTAGATGATTGCTCCCCCATAGTCCACTATGGGTGAGTCACTCTTCGTCACATGTTCACAAGTCCATTGTCACCAAAATGGACGGCAAGCTTCAAGCACTTGATCTCTTCGCGATGATCCACTTGAACTTGCACCCGGCAATCTTGATGACGATCACCACTTGATGTCATCCTCTCCATGGGTTGAGTGATATCTTCCTCTTGACACAAGCCCATGAACACATACCTAACCCCACGCAGAACTCTCACATAGACCATGGGTTAGTACACAAAGCACAATGGACAATGCTTACCAATCCATGGGATCACTTGATCCCTCTCGGTACATCTTCTACGCTTTGTGAGTTGATCAACTTGATTCACTCTTGACTTAGTCTTGATCAACCTTGAATCTTTCCAACTCTCTTCATTTGGATGATGTCTTGAAGGTAAACATGAATGATCACACAATCTTCTTCTTCAAGACATGCTTGCAATAAGCTCAACTCTCACATGACCAAGCTTTGGATAATTCCTTAATAGCACCTTGGTCAACACAAACTCTCCTTGAAACCAACACATGTACTCCAAGAAAAGCCTATGGACAAAACCTTCAAATATAACTCAAGGCAACCATTAGTCCATAGAGATTGTCATCAATTACCAAAACCAAACATGGGGGCACCGCATGTTCTTTCACAGACTTTTGGAGAAGCCTGTATTTACAAGAAAGTGAGTGGGAGCTCTGTAGCATTTCTGATATTATATGTGGATGACATATTATTGATTGGAAATAATATAGAATTTCTGGATAGCATAAAGGGATACTTGAATAAGAGTTTTTCGATGAAAGACCTCGGTGAAGCTACTTACATATTGGGCATTAAGATCTATAGAGATAGATCAAGACGCTTAATTGGACTTTCACAAAGCGCATACCTTGACAAAGTTTTGAAGATGTTCAAAATGGATCAAGCAAAGAAAGGGTTCTTGCCTATGTTACAAGGTGTGAAGTTGAGTAAGACTCAATGTCCGACCACTGCAGAAGATAGAGAGAAAATGAAAGATGTTCCCTATGCTTTAGCCATAGGCTCTATCATGTATGCAATGTTGTGTACCAGACCTGATGTGTGCCTTGCTATAAGTCTAGCAGGGAGGTACCAAAGTAATCCAGGAGTGGATCACTGGACAGCGGTCAAGAACATCCTGAAGTACCTGAAAAGAACTAAGGATATGTTTCTCATATATGGAGGTGACAAAGAGCTCATCGTAAATGGTTATGTTGATGCAAGCTTTGACACTGATCCGAACGATTCTAAATCGCAAACCGGATACGTGTTTACATTAAACGGTGGAGTTGTCAGTTGGTGCAGTTCTAAACAAAGCGTCGTGGCGGGATCTACATGTGAAGCGGAGTACATAGCTACTTCGGAAGCAGCAAATGAAGGAGTCTGGATGAAGGAGTTCATATCCGACCTAGGTGTCATACCTAGTGCATTGGGTCCAATGAAAATCTTTTGTGACAATACTGGTGCAATTGCCTTGGCAAAGGAATCTAGATTTCACAAGAGAACCAAGCACATCAAGAGACGCTTCAATTCCATTCGGAATTTAGTCCAAGTGGGAGACATAGAAATTTGCAAGATACATACGGATCTGAATGTTGCAGACCCGCTGACTAAGCCTCTTCCACGAGCAAAACATGATTAGCACCAAGGCTCCATGGATGTTAGAATCATTACTGTGTAATCTAGATTATTGACTCTAGTGCAAGTGGGAGACTGAAGGAAATATACCCTAGAGGCAATAATAAAGTTATTATTTATTTCCTTGTATCATGATAAATGTTTATTATTCATGCTAGAATTGTATTAACCGGAAACATAATACATGTGTGAATACATAGACAAACAGAGTGTCACTAGTATGCCTCTACTTGACTAGCTCGTTGATCAAAGATGGTTATGTTTCCTAACCATAGACATGAGTTGTTATTTGGTTAACGGGATCACATCATTTGAGAATGATGTGATTGACTTGACCCATTCCATTAGCTTAGCACTTGATCGTTTAGTTTGTTGCTATTGCTTTCTTCATAACTTATATATGTTCCTATGACTATGAGATTATGCAACTCCCGTTTACCGTAGGATCACTTTGTGTGCTACCAAACGTCACAACGTAACTGGGTGATTATAAAGGTGCTCTACAGGTGTCTCCGAAGGTATTTGTTGGGTTAGCGCATTTCGAGATTAGGATTTGTCACTCCGATTGTCGGAGAGGTATCTCCGGGCCCTCTCGGTAATGCACATCACTCAAGCCTTGCAAGCATTGCAACTAATAAGTTAGTTGCGGGGTGGTGTATTACGGAACGAGTAAAGAGACTTGCCGGTAACGAGATTGGACTAGGTATTGAGATACCGACGATCGAATCTCGGGCAAGTAACATACCGATGACAAAGGGAACAACGCATATTGTTATGCGGTCTGACCGATAAAAATCTTCGTAGAATATGTAGGAGCCAATATGAGCATCCAGGTTCCGCTATTGGTTATTGATGGGAGACGTGTCTCGGTCATGTCTACATAGTTCTCGAACCCGTAGGGTCCGCACGCTTAAAGTTCGGTGACGATCATAATTAGGGTTTTTGTGTTTTGATGTACCGAAGATTGTTCGGTGTCCTGAATGTGATCACAGACATGACGAGGAGTCTCGAAATGGTCGAGACATAAAGATTGATATATTGGAAGCCTATATTTGGATATCGGAAACGTTCCGGGTGAAATCAGGATTTTACCGGAGTATCGGGGGGTTACCGGAACCCCCCGGGGGTTATTGGGCCTACATGGGCCCTAAGGGAGAAGAGGAGGGCCGGCCAGGGCAGGCCACGCGCCCCCTCCCCCTAGTCTGAATAGGATAAGGAAGGGGGGCGGCGCCCCCTTTCCTTTTTCTCCCTTCCCCCTTCCTTTTCCAACAAGGCAAGAGGGGGGAGCCCTACTCCCGGTGGGAGTAGGACTCCTCCAGGCGCACCCCTTGGGCCGGCCACACCTCCCCCTCTCCCTCCTTTATATACGGGGGCAAGGGGGCACCCCATGACACAAGTTGATCTTCGTGAGCGTTCCTTAGCCGTGTGCGGTTCCCCCTTCCACCATATTCCACCTCGGTCATATCGTAGCGGTGCTTAGGCAAAGCTCTGCGTCGGTAGAACATCATCACCGTCATCACGCCGTCGTGCTGACGAAACTCTCCCTCAACACTTTGCTGGATCGGAGCTCAAGGGACGTCACCGAGTTGAACGTGTGCAGAACTCGGAGGTGTCGTACGTTTGGTACTTGGATCGGTCAGATCGGGAAGACGTACGACTACTTCCTCTATGTTGTGTCAACGCTTCCGTTTCCAGTCTACGAGGGTACGTAGACAACACTCTCCTCTCTCGTTGCTATGCATCACCATGATCTTGCGTGTGCGTAGGAATTTTTTTGAAACTACTACGTTCCCCAACAAGTAGTTCATCACTGAAATCAGTTCCAGTGATGCTTACACCAATTAGTGAGGAAGTTAATGATGATGATCATGAAAACTTCGGATCAAGTTACTACCGAACCTCGTAGGTCAACCAGAGTATGTTCCGCACCAGAGTGGTACGGTAATCCTATTCTGGAGTTCATGTTACTTGACCATGACAAACCTACGAACTATGAGGAAGCGATGATGAGCCCAGATTTCGCGAAATGGCTTGAGGCCATAAAATCTGAGATGGGATCCATGTATGAGAACAAAGTGTGGACTTTGGTTGACTTGCCCGTTGATCGGCAATCCGTAGAAAATAAATGGATCTTCAAGAGGAAGACGGACGTTGATAGTAGTGTTACTATCTACAAAGCTAGAATTGTCGCAAAAAGGTTTTCGACAAGTTCAAGGTGTTGACTACGATGAGAGTTTCTCACTCGTATCTATGCTTAAGTCTGCCCGAATCATGTTAGCAATTGCCGCGTTTTATGAAATCTGGCAAATGGATAAACAAAAATGCATTCCTTAATGGATTTATTAAAGAAGAGTTGTATATGATGCAATCAGAAGGTTTTGTCAATCCTAAAGGTACTAACAAAATATGCAAGCTCCAGCGATCCATCTATGGACTGGTGCAAGCATCTCAGAGTTGGAATATATGCTTTGATAAGTTGATCAAATCATATAGTTTTATACAGACTTGTGGTGAAGCCTGTATTTACAAGAAAGTGAGTGGGAGCATACAGAATTTCTGATAAGTATATGTGAATGACATATTGTTGATCGGAGATAATGTAGAATTATTCTGCAAAGCATAAAGGAATGTTTGAAAGGAGTTTTTCAAAGAAAGACCTCGGTGAAGCTGCTTACATATTGAGCATCAAGATCTATAGAGATAGATCAAGACGCTTGATAAGTTTTTCAATGAGTACATACCTTGACAAGATTTTGAAGTAGTTCAAAATGGAACAGTCAAAGAAGGAGTTCTTGCCTGTGTTACAAGGTGTGAAGTTGAGTAAGACTCAAAACCCGACCACGCAGAAGATAGAGAGAGAATGAAAGTCATTCCCTATGCCTCAGCCATAGGTTCTATAAAGTATGCCATGCTGTGTACCAGACCTATTGTATACCCTGCCCTGAGTTTGGCAAGGGAGTACAATAGTGATCTAGGAGTAGATCACTGGACATTGGTCAAAATTATCCTTAGTGGAATAAGGATATGTTTCTCGATTACGGAGGTGACAAAAGGTTCGTCGTAAAGGGTTACGTCGATGCAAGTTTTGACACTGATCCAGATGACTCAAAGTCTCAAACTAGAGACATATTGAAAGTGGGAGCAATTAGCTAGAGTAGCTCCGTGCAGAGCATTGTTGACATAGAAATTTGCAAAATACATACGGATCTGAATGTGGCAGACCTGTTGACTAAACTTCTCTCACAAGCAAAACATGATCACACCTTAGTACTCTTTGGGTGTTAATCACATAACGATGTGAACTAGATTATTGACTCTAGTAAACCCTTTGGGTGTTGGTCACATGTCGATGTGAACTATGGGTGCTAATCACATGGTGTTGTGAACTATTGGTATTAAATCACATGGCGATGTGAACTAGATTATTGACTCTAGTGCAAGTGGGAGACTCAAGGAAATATGCCCTAGAGGCAATAATAAAGTTATTATTTATTTCCTTATATCATGATAAATGTTTATTATTCATGCTAGAATTGTATTAACCGAAAACATAATACATGTGTGAATACATAGACAAACAGATTGTCACTAGTATGCCTCTACTTGACTAGCTCGTTGATCAAAGATGGTTATGTTTCCTAACCATAGACATGAGTTGTCATTTGATTAACGGGGTCACATCATTGGGAGAATGATGTGATTGACTTGACCCATTCCGTTAGCTTAGCACACGATCGTTTAGTATTCTGCTATTGCTTTCTTCATGACTTATACATGTTCCTATGACTATGAGATTATGCAACTCCCGTTTACCGGAGGAACACTTTGTGTGCTACCAAACGTCACAACGTAACTGGGTGATTATAAAGGTGCTCTACAGGTGTCTTCGGAGGTACTTGTTGGGTTGGCATATTTCGAGATTGGGATTTGTCACTCCGATTATCGGAGAGGTATCTCTGGGCCCACTCGGTAATGCACATCACTATAAGCCTTGCAAGCATTGCAACTAATGAGTTAGTTGCGGGATGATGTGTTACGGAACGAGTAAAGAGACTAGCGGGTAAAGAGATTGAACTAGGTATTGAGATACCGACGATCGAATCTCGGGAAAGTAACATACTGATGACAAAAGGAACAACGTATGTTGTTATGCGGTTTGACCGATAAAGATCTTCGTAGAATATGTAGGAGCCAATATGAGCATCCATGTTCCGCTATTGGTTATTGACCGGAGATGTGTCTCGGTCATGTCTACATAGTTCTCGAACCCGTAGGGTCCGCACGCTTAAAGTTCGATGACGGTTATATTATGAGTTTATGTGTTTTGATGTACCAAAGGAGTTCGGAGTCCCAGATGAGATCGGGGACATGACGAGGAGTCTCGAAATGGTCAAGACATAAAGATCGATATATTGGACGACTATACTCGGACATCGGAAAGGTTCCGAGTGATTCAGGTATTTTCCGGAGTACCGGGGAGTTACGGGAATTCGTATTGGGCCTTAATGGGCCATACGGGAAAGGAGAGAAAGGCCTCAAAGGGTGGCTGCACCCATCCCCATGGGCTGGTCCGAATTGGAGTAGGGAGGGGGGCGCCCCCTTCCTTCCTTCTCATTTTCCCTTCCCTTTCCTTCCCTCCTACTCCTACTACTTGGAAGGGCTCCTAGTTCTACTAGGAAAGGGGGAATCCTACTCCCGGTGGGAGTAGGACTCCCCTAGGGCGCGCCATAGAGAGGGCCGGTCCTCCCCCTCCTCCACTCCTTTATATACGGGGGCAGGGGGCACCCCAAAGACACAACAATTGATCTCTTGATCTCTTAGCCGTGTGCGGTGCCCCCCTCCATCATAATCCACCTCGATCATATTGTAGCGGTGCTTAGGCGAAGTCCTGCGTCGGTAGAACATCATCATCGTCACCACGCCGTCATGCTGACGAAACTCTCCCTCAACACTCGGCTGGATCGGAGTTCGAGGTACGTCATCGAGTTGAACGTGTGCAGAACTCGGAGGTGCCGTGCGTTCGGTACTTGATCGGTCGGATCGTGAAGACGTATGACTACATCAACCGCGTTGTGATAACGCTTCCACTTTCGGTCTACGAGGGTATGTGGACAACACTCTCCCCTCTCGTTGCTATGCATCACCATGATCTTGCGTGTGCGTAGGAAATTTATTTGAAATTACTACGTTACCTAACAGGTCCAACAACCGCTGGCAGTTACACAGAATGCTCAACTCGTCGTCCCCCGTCTGTACTAGACCATGCTCTGCGGCTATCGAACGCGCATCGACGACCGATATGTTGACTCTGGCGGAGGGTATTTCGTCATTTGCGGCGGCGGAGATGGGGTTGAGGGTGCCGGGGCATCAGCCACAGTCGGGCCGTGGATTTTGACGTCGCTGCCAGGGTTTTCTTCATATACTACGGCCAATCCAATGCACCTTTGGTCGGTGTGAGCACATCTGCAATAGTTGAATATTGGGCTGCCACGGCATGGGCGTGGATGTTGTTATTTCCGCCGGGGTTTAGTCTGGCATCCGCTCTCACTCCACCTCCGGTGGGACTCGCTCCATCCAAGGCGGTCCTACAACCGCTGGCAGTTACACAGAATGCTCAACTCGTCGTCCCCCGTCTGTACTAGACCGCGCTCTGTGGCTATCGAACGCCCATCGACGACCGATATGTTGACTTTGGCGGAGGGTATTTCGTCAGTTGCGGCGGCGGAGATGAGAGTTGAGGGTGTCGGGGCATCAGCCACAGTCGGGCCGTGGATTTTGACGTCACTGCCAGGGTTTTCTTCATATACTACGGCCAATCCAATGCACCTTTGGTTGGTGTGAGCACATCTGCAACAGTTGAATATTGGGCTGCCACGGCATGGACGTGGATGTTGTTATTTCCGCCGGGGTTTAGTCTGGTATCCGCTCTCGCTCCACCTCCGGTGGGACTCGCTCCATCAAAGGCGAACGTTGTAAGTGAACATGCTTCTTCGGTTGCACAGTAAGGATTTGATTTTAATGGTTATTTTTTGGCGGTTAGATTAGATTTTAGGCCTGATTTGAACTGCTAGCAATGTGCGTGTGTAATTTGTGCGCTGATTCGGTTAAATTTTAGGTTGACTTTGCATTGCTATGAATGTGCATTGTGCACTGATTGTGCATTCCTAGATTAGACACTGATCATAGCAATGTAGGTATGCTTGATATGTTTCATACATAGTCACTAATCATAGCAATGTGCTTGATATGCTTCATAGATAGGACTGGTCATAGCAATGTTCTTGATATGCATCAATGTAGGGTCATAGCAATGTAGAGTCATACATATGTGCTTCAATGTAGGATAATACTCCCTTTGTAAAGTAATATAAGACTTTTTTGCGGGGTAATATAAGACCTTTTTAGATCGATATAAAAAACTCTTATATTACTTTGCAGAGGGAGTAGCAATCTAGGATCATACCTATGGGCTTCAATGTAGGATCATAGCAATGTGCGTCATAAAATAGGCTTCATTTTGCTTGTGCTATGATATTGACCCTTGTTAGGCAGCGGCGTTGCCTTCGCCCGTAGGCCCAAGCCAGCCCCAGTTCTGCATGCAAATAAAAACGAGGAGGAAAAAAAGATCCATCTGCGAGTGGTTCGGCTTTCTTTTTTCTAAGCAAGGTCGAACCTCTTGTGAGTGAGAAATAAGTAGCTGGTAGGAAGCCTGGGAGTTTATTTCGTTGCGTATAGTGCAGGTCCTGGAAATAGAGAATAATTATCATTCTGATTGAAGACCCTACTTTTCATTTTTCTTTGCATGATGTTGTGCCTGTACCGGTCTGTCCTCCCTAGCCTTTCTCGTTGTCCGAGGGCTTTCTAGTATGTGCTGAGAGGGTGGTTCCACATCCTCATGTCGCTTGCTGCGAGCCTAGGGTGTCAAACTTGAGCGCAGGTCCAAGAGTTCAACACCGAGGTCGGTGTTGGGCGAGGCTAGAGTGGCTTCTGCTAGAATCACCTAGTCCGAGCCGGCGACATAGTCATCTTCAAGCTCTGCACTTTCGGCTTCAAGATGAAGGTCTTCGAAAGGGGCAACTCCACTGTCAACCGGTGCCGCTGCATTAAGCATAAGTTCTCAATGCCTTATGAAGTGATAGTATTGGTGTAAGTAGTATATGTTGATTTTTTTTTATAGTATTGGATTAACTGTCGTGAAACTGATGTTGATTAGGGGCATGTGATGCCCAAGACTTGTGCTATTTTGATGAGGGGCTCCAACCCCTCATTAGCAGGCACAAAAATGACCATGGATTCAATGCAGACTACCAAACAATGTGGCCAAGCTAAGCCAGGCCACATATACAGGCAACCAAACAGGTCTTTGATCACCTAGTTCTAGTTAGAAAATAACCAAACAGGTCTTTGATGTAAATTTTGCTTTCGCATGGAGTTCTAGTAAGAAATTATTGCCATAGCTTATACTGCAGGTTTATTTGTATTAGCAGTTCGGTTCATTAGTTAATCCATGTTCAAGGAGATATATGGTTCATTAGTTAATCCATCGTTCAAGGAGATATATGGCTAGGGACAACCTTTTTCGGACGGAGGGAGTAGTTTTTAGAAGACCGCAAAATGCCCATATTATTACATAATTTAAAACAATTGACAGAAAATTAGCAAAACAGCAACTTTACAGTAAACATATACTAGGACATTTTTTCACACGCAAGTCGGCTCACATCAGTTTTCTGCTGACAGTCAAGCCTGAGTACCAACAAATATTACACACACGATTACATGGGTTACAACAGCACTAGGTACATGTACATACATCTCCCTCTGATGTCAAGCAATTAAAAACAACTACAAAAGAATGGGCATCTGCTCTAGCAAGATTCCATCGGCTCAGTACTAGATACAGCGCTTGCACTTTTGTGAAGGCAAGCACACAGAATGGTCCTGCAGTGAAAAAATGAAGGGCTATTTGTAGGACAGAGGGCCAGATCTTGACACAGCAAACCTTTGTAGTGAGCCGGCACCATGGCTTCCAGAGCTTGAACCCTCGACGAACTTCGCTTTCCTGCTCGCACCGTAGTCGAGTGGCCCAGAACGCCTCATACTTCGTAGCTGCCTCTCTCCGGTTCTTCGGTCCACTTCATAGCCGTCGTCGTGCTGGGAGCCAGATGAGCTGTGGTAGCCCGACTCGTAAGTGTGCGACCTGGGTGTTGTGTCCGATCGGTTCGGCCTCATTGATGGGGAAGCGTGCGCCAGAGAAATCAGAGGCGACTGCCTTGGGGATGGCTCCGTTGGTTCTGAACCCATTTGTGAAGCTCCGTACAGCTGGTGATAGATCGAACGCAGGATGGTGTAAGGTATGTGAGCTTCTAAGGTGCTCCTTGGGAGGTAGGGGGACAACTCACAGAGTTGATCAAGGAATATTAGCTTTGGAACGATGTGTGGTCTGCATTAAGATCATATAAAACCATCAAAAGTCGGCAAGGATCGGCTGTAAGCACTAAGTACATTGTAACCAACACAAACTACCAAACCATTAGCACACCGAAAATCTTGTTTGTCATAGTCAATAGATAGCATTTGAAACCAGGAAATTAAGAACCTCCTGCCCTCCAAAGCAACTGGAAGCAAAAAACCTCACCTACCTAGATGGTATTTAACGTATCAGATAGCAGTGATCTGGTTAGTTTTTGCATAAATGATTCTACTTAGGATTAGAACATGCATTAAAAAAAGTGTATCACCATCATGTTGGGCAGTATACCAGCAGCACCAAACGATATGCGAGTGTCTGGCTTTACACCTAGTATAGGTGCTACATCTAGTAAACCGTCAAACATGACTAGAATTCGACCGGATTCCAGCACCAGTACTTGTATGACAATCCTAGCCAACCAAATGACGTGCGCACCAATTGACACAAAACAAGAGCACTAGATGTCTAATGTAAATCCATTTTACCTAGGATTGACTTCGAGACAAATAGGATAGATAAAGCACATTACCTGCTACTGTCATTCCATGAATCCAGGACAATCCCAGCAGATAATTTCACATACAGTTGCATAGCAGATTTAATATTTGATTCAGCTGAGGCACGGCTCAGCAATTCAGTCTCTTGAAGCTCATCTGTATGCCCATTTGAAAGAGAATTTATTCGCTGTTCCTTCGCCATCCTAGTGTATTCACTTCCTCCAACCACAGCACTAACACACCTGTGCAAACACAAGAGGGCAGTCATACCTTAATAGCCTCTACTATGCAAGAACATTGTAAAATGTAACCAATATGAACCTACGAGAATCCTTAGGAAATTAGGCTTGTACATGTTAATCATATTATCGATGGAAGGGATATACATATTCTAGTTTCCAGCAAAAAAAATAGCCCTGCTGGAATCATATGAAACCAATAGGAATCAATTTTATTTACCTTGCTAGGCAGTGCAAATTGTTACTGAAACCACCTGTATTGACATCATAAACAGCACTGCTCCACATATTGGACACCATAAATGCAGAACAAAGATATGGAAGTAGGATCCAAGAATTATCACTAGCAGAAGTAGATTCTGCCAGAATTGAATGCACCCACTCAGCGTCATGTTTGTCACCAACACCAACACTGCTTGCAACCCTTCTCAATCTAATGATCTCGTTTTTATCAGGCGCCTCATCTGGCAACTGCATAGTCAATGCCTTGAGTAGAGAATATATAAGAGGTACTTTCTCTTCGAGGACTGCTCCGACAGCTTCTACCAACAGCTGACGGAAAGTTATTGCCTGCCCTGCCTGGATACAGAAGTCGGCCAACGCTTCAATATCAATTATCTGCCTTAGATTTGCATCTCTTTCAATCCTATCACCAGAATTTACACTTCCGGCCAGGCCTTCTAATGCATCACGATTGGACCTCAGTGCTGAATCGATACAATTTAACAGAGCAGAAGTATGTTCCCTTAGCATCTTATCCATTTTATCTATTCCATAACCACCAAAAAGACGAACAAGTGCTTTGAGTTCTCTTTTATCTGTAAATGATTCCGCTAAATATCCACCACCAATGGGCTGTGAGCTCCTGAAGCAACTATGAGTTGCATCAAAAACAACTCCGGTGCGAGATGCATCTCTTACTATGTTCTCGATGTACCAACTACATATTATCTCTATGGCAGATCCTCCTCCATTTGTCTCTACTGGTCTCTCAGATACTTGCAGGTTTGAGAACAGCCCAGTAAAACTTTCTGCTAGGAGCACTTCCCGTATACCTTCAGTAAGGTCCATACTGATATGCTGCTCTGCCAGATGGATGATGCTTAGGTGTCTTCTTAGGAGAGATTCTATGATTGATGGTCGCTGAAGGCAGTTATCAGTTCGAATCATGCTATGAAACCTTCTCCTGAAATTTCCTATGATGCAGTCTCTCATGTACTGTGAAATGTGAAGTAAAAAAAGTAAGTCAAACAAGGACACTTCCATATCTGCTGTCAGAAATAAATAACAGAAGCAATATTTTTTTTATTCTGGAAACAAAGACAAACATTAAGACGACCTTACAGAACAAGATAGTATTTGTGTTATGAGATCAGTTTCTTTTTCATCTTAAGATTATTATTTTACAGGAGAATAATAATATCACAGGTATCTTCACAACAACAGAAAGGCTACTGTAAAGTAAAGATAGACTGTCACATCAAAATCTCCTTCGTTTCAACCATAAAAAGAGACAACTCAAGCACATCTTTGGTGTAAGAAGAAGTGATAAATGATGCGTGTACTGTCTGTTAGCAAAATAAACAAAAATAGAGAAGCATAAATTGTACAAACCTCCCGGAGAACAAAAACATGGTTGAGAACACAAATAGGCTCCATGTCATTTAGCACAGAACATAGACTTGTCAGCCTTTGCATAGCAGCTTCCAGCCTGTTTTCATACATCGACAATTAAAGTTGAAGTTACGGAAACCCCATAGTATTCAAATAATGATAGGAAGTAGCAAACTGACTGACATCTTAACTGAAGAACTATTATCAGGATAGCTCTCATTCCCTGGTGCTGACAACCCTGGAACAGCTTTGACTCTTGTTACATTATTCAATCGTAGAGCTGCTTGTTCCGGCGAAAGCTGAAGAGTTTGGAAGTGAGGGTGTTAAGTAAGCAGCCTACATAAAGCTGAAATTATCAATATGAGCTCAGAAATTCTCTACCTGCATCTCCAGTGAGCCAAATCCACCTTCTGAATCAAGAATATTTATCAAACCTTCCAATCCACCCATGATAGACTCAATAAGGGATTCAACATATGAGATAGAATCTCTGCCAATTTTGTTAACCTGTTATAATATTCAGTAGTCAATATTTCAGACAAGAGAGGTGTGGTACATATAGTGGAGGAATCTTAGCATACATTAGAATCATAGTAGAACTGTGTATGGAATTATTGATGTCCATGACAATCTAAAGTCTATGTATCAGAACAGGTAAGTTGCTCGCTTTTGTATCAACAAGTAAGGCACTATTAAGGCCCATCTGTTGAAGCAAAGATCCACTGTGATGGTGGCCTTATCCTTTCACAATTCGTCATAGCTGGCCATTTTGCAAAAGCGCATCTTCACATTGTATTAAGCATCATAATACTGCACAATAACATAATGAGTTAAAATACAAACCTCTTCAGGAATAATTGCAGAAGCACATTCTGGAAAACTGCAAGCTGCTCCGAGCCATGCACAACAGTGTTGTGGACGGCCTTCTGGACCAAACATTGTGTTTCTGAAGACCTGCAAGATTCCAGCAAAATTCAACTAGTTATCGCCAAAAAAGTAAAGCTACTTGGAAGGAAAGAAAATTGCAAATATAATAATAGCATGGCAAACGTAAGCAAAATACACTTACAGTTGTGAGATGCTGATGATAAAAGTACAGTTTTTTAAGACTTCCATGTTTGGAAAGTTGGCTCTCAAGTTCGTCCACACATCTGTAAAAGAAGTTCATTCTAGTGAGATACAGCTTTGCAGAAGAATTATATCTCAGCATCTGCATTTCTTGTGGAAGGAACTAGCGAATTTACTACCAAAAGATTAGTACCAGAGCAACACGAAGATGGATGGATGTTAGGAAAAAACAGCTATTACCATATTATGTGGATTAGCACTAGCTTGTCATGATTATTAAATTATTTGTAGCAGTGAAAGAGATTCAGATAATTCAGGAAAATTATGGCATTCCCGTAAGTATTAGTAGTTAGCTAACAAAAATTGCAGCATCTTTGTCAAGATATTGAATTATTCAATTCAAAACGGCAACTTTCGATCACCTTGACCAACTGTATGCAGCATTGCCTTCTGAGACCAGGCCCTCCTTCCCAGTAGACATGGTGGCCTTCTCCAAGTGCCTTATATTTATCGAGGATCGTGAAGATGTGACAATCATCAAAATGGATAGCCAGTGCTTGCGCAAATCCTGCACCGTCGGATTAATAAGTTTAACAAATCCTATAATTAAACTCTATGAAATATTTAGCATATGTATGCATACAGTTAGTTACACCGGTTTCCTTGTCAAAGTTGCAAGTACTGATATTCCACTTGTTAATCTATTGAATGATCCATATAATAGTTATGAAAAAGTGCACCAATCACCTAGCCGCTCCCCTATGCACCGCTCTCTGTTTTAGTTGTGTCTCTATTGCTTTTTAGGGTTTACAGCAAGCAGTGGATAATGGTGTGTATTTTCACCATTTATTTACATACAATGATCAGGATGTACTCAACCAACCCAGGAAAACATGATTAAAATGATAAGACCATTAACAGATAAAAAAGGGGGAAATAGTTATCTGCAAATGAGAAAAATGTACTCAAAGACAAGCATGTGAACTTTCTATGCGCAGACCACAACAACAGGACTCTAGGAGAAAACTATACCGTCGGCATGTATGTTGAAGTGAACTCCATTAAATTCATGCCCACTAGAAAATATTGAAGCATAAGCAGAGACATAAAAACTGGAAAAAAATTGTCAGGACACTGAAACTTTCTGATTGTGCATCAAGTTGGTTATTTACTCGAACTGCAGGTGTGTGGAAAAACTAGTAACAGAAAACTGAACACAAAATTGTGTGTCTGCAAATATGTGCCTGCATGTTTGTGTATGTGTGCCCATCAATTATACAAGTTAAACTTTAATAGTGTTACCCTGTTAGCCCATGTGGCCAACCTGCATAATTAACAAAATGACCTCACGGAAACACTCACAGTTAAGTCACAAGTAATAGCAGGCACATTCTCCCCCTGAGGTTTTGGAATGTTCTCCAGACAATGGAGAACTTGCTGGAACAGGCCCTTCAGTGTAGCATCTAGATCAAGAGCAACCATGCCTGGGGTACCAAGTAAGAACCGTATTCTTCCAGCAGAAGATGATAAGTACGATAACGCATAGCCTTTTATTGCTGCAAAGATAACAAAGTAAAGAGTGTGATAAGGATCACTGTCTTATATGTAGGTTACACTGAAAAGGGAGGGGAGGGGACTCAAACAGAAACAGGTCTGGCAGAACCTGCTATATATTTACGGACCAGGCAACAAAGTTTGCCCATTCCATCTAATATGAAACCAATGGTTGGGTCAGTTGCATCCTGAAAGATTTTATGACAAAGTTAGAAAGGAAGGAAACAAAGGTTGAGGCCTCCAATACAAAATAAGTAAAATCACTAACAATGTCAACAGTTCTCCCTCGAGTAGATTTTGATGATGCAATCCCTACGTGTTGGAAGTACCAAACCACCTCACATTGTGCCAAAGCAAGAGCAGAAAATACCATCTGCAAGAATTTCGGGGTCATGAGATTATCACTGACAACTGGCCTGAATTTAGCTCATTTTTATATAGCCCCTTTATAAATCCAGTTA
Organism: Triticum urartu; assembly: GCF_003073215.2. NCBI lineage: Eukaryota > Viridiplantae > Streptophyta > Magnoliopsida > Poales > Poaceae > Triticum > Triticum urartu. The sequence goes on from NC_053028.1 coordinate 270,153,167, forward strand.
ATTCATATAGGCTTTCATCCTAAGGAACAATTCTTGGCTTCTCTCAATCACTAGGACATGGAAGTGTTAACACTCGAATAGACTAATATCAAAAACAACGTCAAGATATCGTTCAATGTTAATATCAGAAATATGGTATATTTCCTTTGCAAGCTTATGTGTTACGACAGAGAGAGAAGGTACCAAACCTGAATATTGGGCGCCAGGAGGCTAGGTTGATCTGTGAAAAACAATACCATCCTTCCAACTTCCTGCTTAAGAAGAATTCTCCTTTCATGATGTATAGCATCACATGTCACCAATGCTTGCTCGTGCACTTCCCTGCAGGAAGTCGACACGACACAGAGATAGGTGTGAGGAAAAAGGAAATGCTAGGAGGGAGGAAATCTTTACTTGGGAAGAGAAAATAATCCCCTGAGGAAGGTCAAAACAGTCCACCAAAAATATTTTGCCTCTTATGCAAAGAGGATCTATGGACTTGTGACAAACGGAAACAAACAGGAATATGCAAAGAGGATGTCATCTTGTGAGAGATGGTAAATGCCTCAAATTACGCCAAATCCCTTTCTGTTTCAAGCTATCTCAGAGCAGAGGTACAAGTAGACGAGATGAGATCATGAAATTGTGAAGAACGACATACGTTAACATCTTCTCAACCTGCTTTGCAATATTGTATTCCATATCAGCTTCCTTTTGTTTAGTACGTCCAGATTTAGCCATTCTCTTTGATTCTAAAACTTTTGGAAGGACATAATGTTGATAGTTCTCGTGAAGTAAGATGTACTGCAGAAACAAACGAAAGCTTAAATTATTATATCAAACAACAAAAACTAACAGTAGCCATCACATGAACATTGATTCACCTCATCTCTGAACAGAGGGAGTACTAAGTTCTCTTTAAGAACAACCTGAATAATACAAAAAAAATATTTATAAGATGCTAAGACACAACATAAGTAGTATCATGATAAAGTTCTCTAGACAAATAAGAATGAGTATAAACCATGAAACGTCATATCAACTTTCAGTTTGCATGTGTCCAGCACATTTCAGAAACACAACAAATAACAGAAGAAGAGCATAGAATGTACCATCGCAACATCTATACTGGTAACCCGAAGTAGTTCATCAGGGCAAACAAGATATCCAAGAAGAACCCATTCACGATATGACGTCACATTAGCTAGATCTTGGGCCCTCTGGCAAGAAACAGAATGATGTTATGACTCTAGTTTAAATACCTATTCTTTTATTGTATTTGGACACAAGGAAAGTGCACGTATTCATTTCTAGTCAATGTCAGTGAAACAACTAACCATGGGATGAGCAGAGTTCGTAAGGATGTCAGGATACCGCGGATGAAATGGACTGAGGAATCCTTCATTTCTTAACTTTTTTGTATCAGTTGAAAGAAAGATAATTGGGCCAACAGCCTCTAGAACCTGAGGAGCAAAATAATTTAGTCAAAGCGTGTAAGAGTCAACACAAAGTAACACATATGTGCAATAAAAGTACAATAGCAGAGAAAAATAAAATCAAATGCTGAGCACATTGACGGAAAGAATGACGGCTAACATGAACAAATCACGGAAGAACGAAACCAAACAGGACATATAATATATCAAAACAACCCTGACTGTCACTCTAAAACAGTATCCGCAATGCCTTTCACAATCATGGACTTGTAACCTTAGTGATAGAAGAAATCTTTATTGAAAAAAGTGGTAGAAGAAGTACACTTGCATGGTGAACATTTTATAGTAACTCGTGAAGCTTCACTTCCTAGTTATTATTATTGGAATGTACAAGCAGATGGTATCACCTCGCCAATACGCGGGCTCACAAAATTTAGATCCTCGTGCAATCCCTTGACAGGTGGATCATAAGAATCTACAAACTGAACCAATCTGTGTATAATAAAATAATCAAAATTAGTGAAAAGGTGACTAAAAAGGAATTTTGCTCAGTTAGCATGACAGATTTGGTGAAACGGACCCAACAATAAATGTCACTGAGATCCAATTCAATAGAAAATTAGCAAGTGCATAAGTTGCATTCTTAACCATCATAAGATTAATATATTGAAAAACAAGCACCGCTAATGATTCGTAAAAAGATTCATACGTGTACAGTTGCAGATAAACTACAGAAGTGTTAGCAACTCAGGACTGAGAAGTTAGTACATTCTGGCTTTCAAATTTTGAATTAAATTACTGCATTGCCAACATGTTGTTTTTAACTTCAGAAGTAATCAATTATCATGCACAGGTACAATATTTGAGCAATTATAAAGTTTATATATATCCTGTATGTAGTACAACAATATTAGCACGTGAACCAAACAAATGATTTAAGCCAATTAGGAAACAAATACGGCATATACAAAAAGGCTTTGAAAGGTGGTGAGCACTTGTATTTACTAGTACAACCTAGCACCCTTACCACCTTACCGATGATAAAACTCACAATCACGTCCACCCTTTAGCATGACGTGCAAGATGTTGTAAACCTGGAGGATCATCTTTCTTGGTATCTATGAATTAGAACACCAGGCAGTTGTTACTGCAGACGAAACAGGTACAGAATATCCAGAGCCATTACATATTTCAATCAAGGATGGGATTAAGGTTATAATTACCTTGTCCGAGAAAAGGTTGACTCTCACAAATGAGCAAATTAGATCCATAAAAGCATGAAGAATTAAAGAGTTCTGATGGGGCTGCGAAAAATAGTGCAAATGCCATTATTTACAGATGCAGAGATGATAAGAAGTTACTTTGACCAAGACTGTGTTTCCTTACCAGCAATGTTATGACCGTACTACTTAGATCCAAAATTAGTCGCAGAACTTGTTCACGAAATTCCAACAAATCAAGAAGCAGCTAGTGGTGTGAAAAAAATTAGTCAAATGTGAAAATAAGAATAGAAGTATACTGCATGTGAGCACTGTCTTTTTTTCAATGTAAAAAATGCAATATAATGTAGTATATTATTGTACTAAAGATCAATTTCCTCTGGACATATTATTCTGAAATAGAATAGTTAACAGAATATAGCACCATTTTCAAGCTGATACTAACTTGTAGTTGGATCGCACTACAAGAGACGTGTCCGTCCAGGACAGCAGCAAGCTTTTGCAGGCATTAATTAGCTAGTAGTTTGGCTCTTACGTTTGCAGCCTGAATTGTGTTAGGAAACTTGTGGTTGCAAGTTGCAACTTCTTTATAAGGAGAGGATCGTAATCAATGAAAAGGCAAGCAATAGGGTTATCATCTGTCTACTACCTCGTGCTTCTGTCCTACGCCAGCACCCTTCTCCTATGTGCATGCTATTCTAGACACCACTGCATCTACCGCGGCTAGCTGGCGGTGAGGCTACAAGCTAAAGCAGCCTGTTCACCACAACTATCTCCTGAGATCTTGTACTGGTCATGATAATTCCAGTTACGGAACCAACCAAAGTTTGACCAGTATTTTGGAAGACTTTTGGAAATCATCAATGTAACTCAAAATTTCTCCATGATTTGTATGGTTATTGATTGAAGGTCAAGGAGATTTAGGGGCAACCGACATAATTATGGTACCAAAAAATACTCTAGTGGAGCATTGTTCTCATCTCTGACTAATACAATGGAAAATAATAAGGACTTAAGGAGGTTGGAACTATAGATCTATGTCAATGTAATTCCATTTTTACAAGTCCCAACGAGGATGCCCGATTACAGGAGTGCAGAATACAGTTATAAAGCCCTATGTCAATGTAATTCCAGTTTTACAAGCCGGGGCAGCCTTAGGTCATCTACTATATCACTAAGCTCCCTAGAATTGGAGGCCTCTCATTAAATTGAGGTCACCAATTTGAAATTGGGTCACTGATTTTGACCGAGTCAACAATCTCTCACTCAATTCTTTTAATTGAGAATGCTCTATAATTTTGGGCCTCTCTTATTCAAATGAGAAATTCAATATTGAATTTGGTTCATGATCTTGACTGGGTCAACAATTTTCAAATCAATCAAAAGCAACCGGTCTATAAAACCATACCAATCCCGCGCACCCTCACCAATTAGAAAAAAGAAGCGCCAACATTTGACACTGTAGCACCAATATAGTACATGCAGTCATCGACGCAGAAAAATTCTCCACATAAATATAAGTTGATTAGCAGACAAACAAAATCACACTACGGAAAGGCCCATCGAAACACCACATCATATGAATAAAAAAAAACACTCCATCATCTTTCCCACTAACCAAACCAAATACTCCATCTGTTTCAAAATATATGGTGTACTACTTCCGTCCTGGTTTATTGGTCCCCTACGTATTTTGTGCCAAATTTTGAACTTAGATTTAACTAACAAAATGTTAATGCATGTCACCAAAAATAGCATCATTGAAACCTATGTACAAATATGAATCCAAGGATATAATTTTTGGTCACATGCATTCATATTTCGTTAGTTAAATGTACGGTCAAAGTTTTACACAAAATACAAAGGGAACCAATAAAACAGGACGGAGGTAGTATTCATTTATGGAAAAGTCAAATTCTTTTAACTTTGACCAAGTTCAGAGCCAAAAATATCAACATCCACAATAGTACTACAACAACAACAACAAAGCCTTTAGTCCCAAACAAGTTGGGGTAGGCTAGAGGTGAAACCCATAAGATCTCGCAACCAACTCATGGCTCTGGCACATGGATAGCAAGCTTCCACGCACCCCTGTCCATAGCTAGCTCTTTGGTGATACTCCAATCCTTCAGGTCTCTCTTAACGGACTCCTCCCATGTCAAATTCGGTCTACCCCGCCCTCTCTTGACATTCTCCGCACGCTTTAGCCGTCCACTATGCACCGGAGCTTCTGGAGGCCTGCGCTGAATATGCCCAAACCATCTCAGACGATGTTGGACAAGCTTCTCTTCAATTGGTGCTACCCCAACTCTATCTCGTATATCATCATTCCGGACTCGATCCTTCCTCGTGTGGCCACACATCCATCTCAACATACGCATCTCCGCCACACCTAACTGTTGAACATGTCGCCTTTTAGTCGGCCAACACTCAGCGCCACTCAACATCCACAATAGTACTAAGTAAATGAAATATGAAAATTCATTTCATGATGAATCTAAAAATCTGATTTGATATTATGGATATTGATATATTTCCACACAAATGTGGTTAAACTTAAAGAGGCTTGACATTTCAAAAAAAACTAATACACCTTATATTTTGAAATAAATGGAGTAAAAAAATTATGAAAACCCAATGACATCAATGACGCAGCAAAGCGCGCCCAACTCTTCTAGTATATATATAAAGCAAAATATATCCTACCAGACCGCAGCACTAAATTGATACGTCAACAGAACAGAACAAAACTTGTTTACCCTGCTGATACAATTAATTGTTAATCTCGGTAGTTGGCGCATACCATGATCCATTGCTCTAGGTTTTGCATGTAACCTTCTGCGTTTTCATTCAAAGCATCAAGAGCAAACTTGTCTACCTGAAAAAGCATAGTGCCATAAGATTGAGCAAATTCCAGGTTGAGAGAGTACATCCGGGTGGTCGAGACACTTGCCTTTTCAAGCTGCAGCTTGTTGGGATGCTCAGGAAATTTCTTGGACAAGGTGATGCAAATTTTCGGGAAATTCGGCATAACACCAGCTTTCCAAAATGCCTCCGAGAATGTGTGCGTGTTTGGATCTGGGTAGTCCAGGATGCTGTTGAGCCTGTACATCTTGGCCAGCAGCCCTTCCGCGACCTTGGAGAGCTGAACCACTGGCTCCATCTGAAGGTGCCTCTGGCCACTCGATGAGGGCTGAGGCCCGTCAACGCCCATGGTCCTCCAGCTTGCTGACGCCGAGGGAGAAGACTCCTCGGCGGTCAGGTATTCCGACCACCGGGGCACGCTGTCCACCTCCTTGGATTTGAACGAAACGTGCGCCATCTCCTGTTGGGAGGGCAATTGCCGGTCCGCCGCGCCTGCCACCGAGCTTTCTGCCCAACTGACTCCGATTACCAAAACCTTGTCATGAATTATGCATTTTCCTTTAGGAGATCCAGGCTCCAACGAATCCGTTGGAAGAGCAAGCGAGCGAGCTCACCTGGCAGACGCACGCCTGTACGGAGGCCGGTGGCTTGCTCAGTGGAGCAGAGATCTCGCCGCCATTGCGAAGAAGCAGCTCCGTCGCTCTCGGATGGCTCTCCTCTGCTTCTCCTGAATGGGGGAGCAGTACGAGCAGTACAGCGACCTTACCCTTCTTTTACCCTTTTTTTTTATGCTTCGTCTTTACTCCTACGCATGACTCGAAGGACCGTGGGCCCGAAGTTCTTGACTGCGTTTGGTGAGCGGCAGGGGGCATGACAAAAGGCCCGGATCTGGCCTGTAGCATAGGATAATTTCAACCTCGCCGGTCCACAAACCCAAACCCAAACCCTCTTTCTTGGTTGAATTTCTTCACTTTCACATTCAGAGCACTGGGCAGAAATCACATTGTATCAGCATCCGCAAGGACCATCGCAATGCTTTGTTTTAATTAAACAGTTGGATTCCCCTTGTCCACCAGTTTTGAGTCGACTGTTCCATGCTCGGGGAAAACCCCCGAAGGGGCGATTCCCGGTCCGTCCCCCCACCGGCACGCGGCGACCCGCTCTCGCCGCGTGAGCAGCTCGAGCAATCCGTCGACAGCCAACGGGTTCGGGGCCGGGACCCCCGAGCCCAGTCCTCAGAGCCAATCATTTTCCCGAAGTTACGGATCCGTTTTGCCGACTTCCCTTGCCTACATTGTTTCATTGGCCAGAGGTTGTTCACCTTGGAGACCTGATGCGGTTATGAGTATGACCGGGCGTGAACGGTACTAGTTCCCCTAGGGTTTCACCTAGGGTTCCACCTATCCTCTGGCGATCGTGCCGGAGTCCACGTAAATTCTCCCCGGCCGCCGGTCTTCTCTGGCCGTCGGTGAGATCTACCTTCTCCCGTCGTGTGTGCGCGCGTGCATGGCGGAACCAACGATCCAGGTGCAAGGAGGGAAGGAAGGAACGATAGCGGAGGCAGTAGCGATGGCGACGGCGGACCGGCCGAGCAGATCAGGGCTGGCGAAGGGGGTGAGGAAGAGGCTAGGAGGAAGGGGAGGCAGGATCAAAGCTCACGGGACGTGCGGAATCAATCTGAGGGGTACGAGGAGGAGTATGGCGATTACCATGGCCTCGAACCAGATCTGGAGGACCAATTCGCGGGGATGAAACTACATTGTAGGGAGGAGAAAGAGCTTGATTTCTCGGAGGAAGTGGATGAACTCATAAAGGATGTGCACTGGCTGGCTCTCTTTCGTGTACACACCACGGAACCTTTTAGTCATGCTGCACTTATGTCACAGATGCGTAATGCTTGGGTGGCGGCACAGTGGGGTTACCTTCAATGTCAAAGGCCCTAACTTATTTTTAGTTCAATGTCATTGCTTGGGAGATTGGAGGAAGATTATGGATGGAGGGCCATGGCTGTTTAGGAGGGCTCTGGTGGTGCTCCAAGAATACGACGGGTTTTCAGATGTCAAGGGATATAGACTAAACAAGATCCCGGTTTGGGCTAGAGTGAAGGGACTGCCTGACGGCCTTACGAGGAAGAGAGAGCTGGCGGAGAAAGTTGCTGCCAAGGTGGGTGATCCACCGTTCACTGTGATCATGAATGAGGGAAGAATCAACCCAGCTAGTACCCTCCGTGTCAGGGTTTATGTGGATGTCAACATCATGCTGGTCCGTTTTGTACCGATAACCTTGAAGGAGTATAAGAGGTACGGTGTCTACTATGAGAAGCTGCCAGATTTCTGTTTTGCATGTGGAAGAATGGGCCACCTAGCTCATGAGTGTGGTGACAGGGTGCATGACCCGAATACTTTTGAATGGGGGGAGTGGTTGCTTTGGGAGCCGGAGGGGCCAATAGTTCAAGGTTTAGGGGGCGAGGTAGAGGTGATGGAGGAGGCAAAGGTAGAGGGAGGGATGCTGGTAGAGGGGATGGAGGAGGTAGAGGAGGAAGGGGTCCGGTGGGTGGAAGAGGGAGAGGTGATTACAGCGAGGGGGCGTTTGCTGCTGATGCACAGCGAACGAAGAGGGATGGCATGGAGTCTGATGCTAGGGGCCAGATCGGTGAAGAGGGGGGTGAGAACGGAGCCCGTAAATGGCTGGTAGCGGCAGATGGAAGTGTAAATATTAGGGGCCATCCGGTCCCAAATTTAGCTGGCAAAGTGGCAGGGTTGGTCCTACGCATTGAGGGCGCTACCTCTTCAGGCGCCAACGATCCGGCGTCAACGCCAGAGAAGGTTCAGGTGGTGAAGCAGAGGAAGCAAGATGAAGGTATGGTTGTGGACGGAATGGAGCTCACATCTCAGGCGGCCTCCAGTGAGGAGGACCACCGAGCCCAATGAGGACCATGTGTTGGAACTGTCGAGGAATTGGCAGCCCTGCGACAGTTCGTGAGCTCCGCGGTCTTGTGGAGGCTAGTGCACCGTCGCTACTATGCATTGTTGATGTTGGGGAACGTAGTAATTTCAAAAAAAAATCTACGCACACGCAAGATCATGGTGATGCATAGCAACGAGAGGGGAGAGTGTTGTCTACGTACCCTCGTAGACCGAAGCGGAAGCGTTGACGCAACGTAGAGGAAGTAGTCGTACGTCTTCCCGGTCCAACCGATCCAAGCATCGTTACTCCGGCACCTCCGAGTTCTTGGCACACGTTCAGCTCGATGACGCTCCCCGGGCTCCGATCCAGCAAAGCTTCGGGGAGGAGTTCCGTCAGCACGACGGCGTGGTGACGATCTTGATGTTCAACCGTCGCAGGGCTTCGCCTAAGCACCGCTACAATATGACCGAGGTGGAATATGGTGGAGGAGGTGCCCCCTGCCCCCGTATATAAAGGAGCCAAGGGGAGGGGGCGGCCGGCTAAGGAGGGCGCGCCAAGGGGGAGTCCTACTCCCACCGGGAGTAGGACTCCCTTCTTTCCTAGTTGGAGAAGGAGAAGTGGGAAAGAGGAGGAAGAGGGAAAGGAAAGGGGGGGCGCCGCCCCCCTCTCCTTGTCCTATTCGGACTAGGGAGGGGAGGGGCGCGCGGCCACCTCTTGCCTCCTTTCCTCTTCGCCCTTAGGGCTCATGTAGGCCCAATAACCCCTGGGGGGGTTCCGGTAACCCCCCGGTACTCCGGTAAAATCCCGATTTCACCCGGAACGATTCCGATATCCAAATATTGGCTTTCAATATATCAATCTTTATGTCTCGACCATTTAGAGACTCCTCGTCATGTCCATGATCACATCCGGGACTCCGAACAACCTTCGGTACATCAAAATACATAAACTCATAATGAAACCGTCATCGTAACGTTAAGCGTGCGGACCCTACGGTTCGAGAACAATGTAGACATGACCGAGACACGTCTCCGGTCAATAACCAATAGCGGAACCTGGATGCTCATATTGGTTCCTACATATTCTACGAAGATCTTTATGGGTCAGACCGCATAACAACATACGCTGTTCCCTTTGTCATCGGTATGTTACTTGCCCGAGATTCAATCGTCGGTATCTCAATACCTAGTTCAATCTCGTTACCGGCAAGTCTCTTTACTCGTTCCATAATACATCATCTCACAACTAACTCATTAGTTGCAATGCTTGCAAGGCTTATGTGATGTGCATTACCGAGAGGGCCCAGAGATACCTCTCCGACAATCGGAGTGACAAATCCTAATCTCGAAATACGCCAACCCAACATGTACCTTTGGAGACACCTGTAGAGCACCTTTATAATCACCCAGTTACGTTGTGACGTTTGGTAGCACACAAAGTGTTCCTCCGGCAAAAGGGAGTTGCATAATCTCATAGTCATAGGAACATGTATAAGTCATGAAGAAAGCAATAGCAACATACTAAACGATCGGGTGCTAAGCTAATGGAATGGGTCATGTCAATCAGATCATTCACCTAATGATGTGATCCCGTTAATCAAATAACAACTCTTTGTCCATGGTTAGGAAACATAACCATCTTTGATTAGCGAGCTAGTCAAGTAGAGGCATACCAGTGACACTCTGTTTGTCTATGTATTCACACATGTATTATGTTTCCGGTTAATACAATTCTAGCATGAATAATAAACATTTATCATGATATAAGGAAATAAATAATAACTTTATTATTGCCTCTAGGGCATATTTCCTTCAGTCTCCCACTTGCACTAGAGTCAATAATCTAGATTACACAGTAATGATTCTAACACCCATGGAGCCTTGGTGCTGATCATGTTTTGCTCGTGGAAGAGGCTTAGTCAACGGGTCTGCTACATTCAGATCCGTATGTATCTTGCAAATCTCTATGTCTCCCACCTGGACTAGATCCCGGATGGAATTGAAGCGTCTCTTGATGTGCTTGGTTCTCTTGTGAAATCTGGATTCCTTTGCCAAGGCAATTGCACCAGTATTGTCACAAAAGATTTTCATTGGACCCGATGCACTAGGTATGACACCTAGATCGGATATGAACTCCTTCATCCAGACTCCTTCATTTGCTGCTTCCGAAGCAACTATGTATTCCGCTTCACACGTAGATCCCGCCACGACGCTTTGTTTAGAACTGCACCAACTGACAGCTCCACCGTTTAATGTAAACACGTATCCGGTTTGCGATTTAGAATCGTCCGGATCAGTGTCAAAGCTTGCATCAACGTAACCATTTACGATGAGCTCTTTGTCACCTCCATAAACGAGAAACATATTCTTAGTCCTTTTCAGGTATTTCAGGATGTTCTTGACCGCTGTCCAGTGATCCACTCCTGGATTACTTTGGTACCTCCCTGCTAGACTTATAGCAAGGCACACTGTGACGCCCGGTTAATCAAGCTACAGTAACCCTCTGGTAATGATGCCATGTCACCACGATTACTGTTGCTAATCTCGTGTTAGTTCAGATCCGAGCCAAATTCAAATTTCAATTAAAGTCAAACCTTCAAAGTTTCCAATAGTCAAATCAAAAATGTTCAAATTGTAGCAAATAAATCATAATCAATTATGGTGGAGGAACCACACTTTTATGAAATGATTAAATACTCTAAAGTGAATAAAACCATAGCAAAACAATTATTCAAATGATTTTAAATAATAAACAAATGTTAAACTAGTTTAATTGACCATCAAACTTTTTATGGTAGAGGGATGTTCTGAAATCTTATTTTAGGAGCTATGGTCATATTTTATAAAAAACTAAAATAAAGTGTGACTAAACTAAAACAGAAAAGGATAAATAAAAAGAAAAGACAAAAGGTAAAACAAAAAAAGAGACGGAAGGAAACCCCCATCTGGGCCTCGGCCCGACAGGCCGATGGACCGCCAGACCGGCCCACCCCGGCCCCCCTTAACCCCCCACTCCCCCTTGACCTAGAGTGTCCCCCCACTCCACGCACTCCCTCCCCCACTCGCTCTCTCCCCCCACTCCCCCGATCCAGATCGGATTGGGGCGACCACGCCCCCGCCCCCGTTGACTCCTCGCCCCTCCCCTCCCTCGCGCGACGCCCGCCGGAATCCGCGGCCACGCCTCGCGCCGACCGCTCCGCCGACTGGATCGATCCCGCCGCCGCCGCCTGGGACCACGTCGCCGGAGCCGCGTCGCCGCCCTCGCCCTCGCCGGACACGCCGCCTCATCCTCGGCCTCGCCGGACCTCCCCGTGCCCCTGCAACGCTGGTAAGGCCATCGGCCTCCGCCCCCCCTTCTCCCCCTGTCTAATCTCGCTTCCGCGCCGCCGTGCCCGTCTGCCCCTGCTCGCGCGCGTGCTCGCGCTCCCCACGCCTGGTGCCGCGTCCCCCCTTCCCCGCGCCTCGGCCCCCGCATGCCTGCGCTTGCCGGCGTGCGCCCGCTGCTCCCTGCGGCGCCCGCCTCCCTGCCGCCCGCAGCCATGCCCGCAGCCCCCCGCACTGCCGCGCCGCCCCAGCCTAGCCTTGCCGTTCCGCCGAGCTGCGCCTCGCCGCTCACCGTTCTTGCCCGCCCGCCGGCGCCCGTTGCTGCGCCGCCCTGCTCCGGCCCTTTGCCGTGGCCCGCGCTCTTCTCCTCTGGTGGCCTCGGGTGTGCGGGCACCCCTGCGCCTATAGCGCCTGCAAACCCGCATCGGCCCCTGGGGCCTATGACAGATGGGCCCCATGCCCAGAATGTTTTAATAAAAAAAATAAAAAAAATAATAATAAAAAAAATTATTATTATTATTAATTAATTAATTAAAGAATTAATTAAATTAAATTAATTAATCTTGATTAGATTAACCTAATTACTAGTTAACTTAATTAACCCATGATTAGCCTAATCAATCAATGACATGCGGGACCCACACATAGTTGACCCAGTCAACTGCACAGTTGACTGCTGACATCACTCTGATGTCATGCCTACGTCATCACACACTGTTTTGGATAATGTTGGAATTAAATATATAATTAAAATCAGAAAATGATTTAAATCTTTAGAAAATCATATCTTTTAATCCGTAACTCGGATGAAAAAACTTTGTACATGAAAGTTGCTCAGAACGACAAGACGAATTCGGATATGCAGCCCGTTCATCCTCCACGCATCCCTAGCATAGCGAACACGCAACTTTCCCCCTCTGGTTCGTCTGCCCGGAAGCGCAAAACACCGGGGATTCTTTCCCGGTTGTTTCCCCCTTTCCCGGTATCACCTAGTACTGCGTTGGGTCACCTCTAGCACCGCGTATTGCCATGTTATGCTTTGTGATACTTTGATTGCTCTGTTAGTTATTGTGTTTCCCCTCCGTTACTTCTTTCCGGTAGACCCCGGGACTGCCGGCGACCCCTAGTTCGACTACGGTGTTGACGACACGTCCTTCTTGCCAGAGCAACCAGGCAAGCCCCCCCCCTTTGATCACCAGATATCGCCTACTCTTCTCTATACTGCTTGCATTAGTGTAGTGTAGCATGTTACTGCTTTCCGATATTCCTATCTTGATGCATAGCCTGTCCTTGCTACTACTGTGGTCACCATTACCTGCTATCCTACTGCTTAGTATAGGATGCTAGTGTTCCATCAGTGGCCCTACACTCTTGTCTGTCTGCCATGCTATACTACTGGGCCGTGATCACTTCGGGAAGTGATCATGGGCATATATTATACACTTTATACTATTACATTACTTGTGATGCTGTTCGGAGATGGGGGCTGAAGGGGCAGGTGGCTCCATCCCGGTAGAGGTGGGCCTAGGTTCTCGACGGCCCCCAATTGTTACTTTGAGGCAGAGCGACAGGGCAGGTTGAGACCACCTAGGAGAGAGGTGGGCCTGGCCCTGGTCGGCGTTCACGGATACTTAACACGCTTAACGAGATCTTGGTATTTGATCTGAGTCTGGCTACTGGCCTATATGCACTAACCATCTACGCGGGGACAGTTATGGGCACTCGACGTCGTGGTATCAGCCGAAGCCTTTGTGATGTCAGCGACTGAGTGGCGCGCGCCGGATTGGACCGTAAGCCTGCTCTTGTATTAAGGGGGCTAGTTCTGCTTTCGGCCGCGTACGCAACGTGCAGGTGTGCAATGGGCGATGGGCCCAGACCCCTGCGCCATAGGATTTAGACCGGCGTGCTGACCTCTCTGTTGTGCCTAGGTAGGGCTGCGACGTGTTGATCTTCCGAGGCCGGGCATGACCCAGGAAAGTGTGTCCGGCCAAATGGGATCGAGCGTGTTGGGTTATGTGGTGCGCCCCTGCAGGGAAGTTAATCTATTTGAATAGCCGTGATCTTCGGTAACAGGACGACTTGGAGTTGTACCTTGACATTATGACAACTAGAACCGGATACTTAATAAAACACACCCTTCCAAGTGCCAGATACAACCGGTGATCGCTCTCTCACAGGGCGACGAGGGGAGGATCATCGGTTAGGATTATGCTATACGATGCTACTTGGAGGTCTTCAGTCTACTCTCTTCTACATGCTGCAAGATGAGGCTGCCAGAAGCGTAGTCTTCGAAAGGACTAGCTATCCCCCCTTATCCCGGCTTTCTGCAGTTCAGTCCACATATAATAGCCTTATTCCAGTTGATACCAATGCATACATATGTAGTGTAGCTCCTTGCTTGCGAGTACTTTGGATGAGTACTCACGGTTGCTTTCTCCCTCTTTTCCCCCTATCCCTTCTACCTGGTTGTCGCAACCAGATGTTGGAGCCCAGGAGCCAGACGCCACCTTCGACAACGACTCCTACTACACCGGAGGTGCCTACTACTACGTGCTGCCCGCTGATGACAACCAGGAGTAGTTAGGAGGATCCCAGGCAGGAGGCTTGCGCCTCTTTCGATCTGTATCCCAGTTTGTGCTAGCCATCTTATGGCAACTTGTTTAACTTATGTCTGTACTCAGATATTGTTGCTTCCGCTGACTCATCTTTGATCGAGTTCTTGTATTCGAGCCTTCAAGGCCCCTGGCTTGTAATATAAAGCTTGTATTATTTTAATTTGTGTCTAGAGTTGTGTTGTGATATCTTCCAGTGAGTCCTTGATCTTGATCGTACACATTTGCGTGTATGATTAGTGTACGGTCAAATCGGGGGCGTCACACACACATCAGGTCTGGTACACAGCATTGCATACATGATAGAGCCTATGGCTGAAGCATAGGGAACATCTTTCGTTTTCTCTCTATCTTCTGCAGTGGTCGGGCATTGAGTCTTACTCAACTTCACACCTTGTAACACAGGCAAGAACCCATTCTTTGCTTGATCCATTTTGAACTTCTTCAAAACTTTGTCAAGGTATGTGCTTTATGAAAGTCCAATTAAGCGTCTTGATCTATCTCTATAGATCTTAATGCCTAATATGTAAGCAGCTTCACCGAGGTCTTTCATTGAAAAACTCTTATTGAAGTATCCCTTTATGCTATCCAGAAATTCTATATCATTTCCAATTAGTAATATGTCATCCACATATAATATCAGAAATGCTACAGAGCTCCCACTCACTTTCTTGTAAATACAGGCTTCTCCAAAAGTCTGTATAAAACTAAATGCTTTGATCACACTATCAAAGCATTTATTCCAACTCCGAGAGGCTTGCACCAGTCCATAAATGGATCGCTGGAGCTTGCACACTTTGTTAGCTCCCTTTGGATTGACAAAACCTTCTGGTTGCATCATATACAACTCTTTTTCCAGAAATCCATTCAGGAATGCAGTTTTGACATCCATTTGCCAAATTTCATAATCATAAAATGCGGCAATTGCTAACATGATTCGGACAGACTTAAGCATCGCTACGGGTGAGAAGGTCTCATCGTAGTCAATCCCTTGAACTTGTCGAAAACCTTTTGCAACAAGTCGAGCTTTGTAGACAGTAACATTACCGTCAGCGTCAGTCTTCTTCTTGAAGATCCATTTATTCTCAATTGCTTGTCGATCATCGGGCAAGTCAACCAAAGTCCATACTTTGTTCTCATACATGGATCCCATCTTAGATTTCATGGCTTCAAGCCATTTCGCGGAATCTGGGTTCACCATCGCTTCTTCATAGTTCGTAGGTTCATCATGATCTAGTAGCATGACTGCCAGAACAGGATTACCGTACCACTCTGGTGCGGATCTTACTCTGTTTGATCTACGAGGTTCAGTAGCAAATTGATCTGAAGTTCTATGATCATCATCATTAAGTTCCTCACTAATTGGTTTAGGTGTCACAGAAACCGGTTTCTGTGATGTACTACTTTCCAATAAGGGAGCAGGTACAGTTACCTCATCAAGTTCTACTTTCCTCCCACTCACTTCTTTCGAGAGAAACTCCTTCTCTAGAAAGGATCCATTCTTAGCAATGAATGTCTTGCCTTAGGATCTGTGATAGAAGGTGTACCCAACAGTATCCTTTGGGTATCCTATGAAGACACATTTCTCCGATTTGGGTTCGAGCTCATCAGGTTGAAGCTTTTTCACATAAGCATCACAGCCCCAAACTTTAAGAAACGACAACTTTGGTTTCTTGCCAAACCATAGTTCATAAGGCGTCGTCTCAACGGATTTTGATGGTGCCCTATTTAACGTGAATGCGGCCGTCTCTAAAGCATAACCCCAAAACGATAGCGGTAAATCTGTAAGAGACATCATAGACCGCACCATATCAAGTAAAGTACGATTACGACGTTCGGACACACCATTACGTTGTGGTGTTCCGGGTGGCATGAGCTGCGAAACTATTCCGCATTGTTTCAAATGTAGACCAAACTTGTAACTCAAATATTCTCCTCCACGTTCAGATCGTAGAAACTTTATTTTCTTGTTACGATGATTTTCAACTTCACTCTGAAATTCTTTGAACTTTTCAAATGTTTCAGACTTATGCTTCATTAAGTAGATATACCCATATCTGCTTAAATCATCTGTGAAGGTGAGAAAATAACGATATCCGCCACGAGCCTCAATATTCATCGGACCACATATATCTGTATGTATGATTTCCAACAAATCTGTTGCTCTCTTCATAGTACCGGAGAAAGGCGTTTTAGTCATCTTGCCTACGAGGCACGGTTCGCAAGTACCAAGTGATTCATAATCAAGTGGTCCCAAAAGTCCATCAGTATGGAGTTTCTTCATGCGCTTTACACCGATATGACCTAAACGGCAGTACCACAAATAAGTTGCACTATCATTATCAACTCTGCATCTTTTGGCTTCAACATTATGAATATGTGTATCACTACTATCGAGATTCATCAAAAATAGACCACTCTTCAAGGGTGCATGACCATAAATGATATTACTCATATAAATAGAACAACCATTATTCTCTGATTTAAATGAATAACCGTCTTGCATCAAACAAGATCCAGATATAATGTTCATGCTCAACGCTGGCACCAAATAACAATTATTTAGGTCTAATACTAATCCCGAAGGTAGATGTAGAGGTAGCGTTCTGACCGCGATCACATCGACTTTGGAACCATTTCCCATGCGCATCGTCACCTCATCCTTTGCCAGTATTCGCTTAATCCGTAGTCCCTGTTTCGAGTTGCAAATGTTAGCAACAGAACCAGTATCAAATACCCAGGTGCTACTGCGAGCTCTAGTAAGGTACACATCAATAACATGTATATCACATATACCTTTGTTCACCTTGCCATCCTTCTTATCCGCCAAATACTTGGGGCAGTTCCGCTTCCAGTGACCAGTCTGCTTGCAGTAGAAGCACTCAGTTTCAGGCTTAGGTCCAGACTTGGGTTTCTTCTCCTGAGCAGCAACTTGCTTGCTGTTTTTCTTGAAGTTCCCCTTGTTCTTCCCTTTGCCCTTTTTCTTGAAATTAGTGGTCTTGTTGACCATCAACACTTGATGCTCCTTCTTGATTTCTACCTCCGCAGCCTTTAGCATTGCGAAGAGATCGGGAATTGTCTTATCCATCCCTTGCATATTATAGTTCATCACGAAGCTCTTGTAACTTGGTGGAAGTGATTGGAGAATTCTGTCAATGACGCTATCATCCGGAAGATTAACTCCCAGTTGAATCAAGTGATTACAATACCCAGACATCTTGAGTATATGCTCACTGACAGAACTATTCTCCAACATCTTGCAGCTATAGAATTTATTGGAGACTTCATATCTCTCAATCCGGGCATTCTGCTGGAATATTAACTTCAACTCCTGGAACGTCTCATATGCCCCATGACGTTCAAAACATCGTTGAAGTCCCGGTTCTAAGCCGTAAAGCATGGCACATTGAACTATCGAGTAGTCATCAGCTTTGCTCTGCCAGACGTTCTTAACGTCGTCAGTTGCATCAGCAGCAGGCCTGGCACCCAGCGGTGCTTCCAGGACGTAACTCTTCTGTGCAGCAATGAGGATAATCCTCAAGTTACGGACCCAGTCCGCGTAATTGCTACCATCATCTTTCAACTTTGCTTTCTCAAGGAACGCATTAAAATTTAACGGAACAACAGCACGGGCCATCTATCTACAATCAACATAAACAAGAAAGATACTATCAGGGACTAAGTTCATGATAAATTTAAGTTCAATTAATCATATTACTTAAGAACTCCCACTTAGATAGACATCCCTCTAATCATCTAAGTGATCACGTGATCCAAATTAACTAAACCATAACTGATCATCACGTGAAATGGAGTAGTTTTTAATGGTGAACATCGCTATGTTGATCATATCTACTATATGATTCATGCTCGACCTTTCGGTCTCAGTGTTCCGAGGCCATGTCTGCATATGCTAGGCTCGTCAAGTTTAACCTGAGTATTCTGCGTGTGCAAAACTGGCTTGCACCCGTTGTAGATGGACGTAGAGCTTATCACACCCGATCATCACGTGGTGTCTGGGCACGACGAACTTTGGCAACGGTGCATACTCAGGGAGAACACTTTTTATCTTGAAATTTAGTGAGAGATCATCTTATAATGCTACCGTCAATCAAAGCAAGATAAGATGCATAAAAGATAAACATCACATGCAATCAATATAAGTGATATGATATGGCCATCATCATCTTGTGCTTGTGATCTCCATCTCCGAAGCACCGTCATGATCACCATCGTCACCGGCGCGACACCTTGATCTCCATCATAGCATCGTTGTCGTCTCGCCAATCTTATGCTTCTACGACTATCGCTACCGCTTAGTGATAAAGTAAAGCATTACAGGGCGATTGCATTGCATACAATAAAGCGACAACCATATGGCTCCTGCCAGTTGCCGATAACTTGGTTACAAAACATGATCATCTCATACAATAAAATTTAGCATCATGCCTTGACCATATCACATCACAACATGCTCTGCAAAAACAAGTTAGACGTCCTCTACTTTGTTTGTTGCAAGTTTTATGTGGCTGCTACGGGCTTAAGCAAGAACCAATCTTACCTACGCATCAAAACCACAACGATAGTTTGTCAAGTTGGTGATGTTTTAACCTTCGCAAGGACCGGGCGTAGCCACACTCGGTTCAACTAAAGTTGGAGAAACTGACACCCGCCAGCCACATGTGTGCAAAGCACGGCGGTAGAACCAGTCTCGCGTAAGCGTACGCGTAATGTCAGTCCGGGCCGCTTCATCCAACAATATCGCCGAACCAAAGTATGACATGCTGGTAAGCAGTATGACTTATATCGCCCACAACTCACTTGTGTTCTACTCGTGCATATAACATCAAACCATAAAACCTAGGCTCTGATACCACTGTTGGGGAACGTAGTAATTTCAAAATATTTCCTACGCACACGCAAGATCATGGTGATGCATAGCAACGAGAGGGGAGAGTGTTGTCTACGTACCCTCATAGACCGAAGCGGAAGCGTTGACGCAACATAGAGGAAGTAGTCGTACGTCTTCGCGGTCCAATCGATCCAAGCACCGTTACTCCGGCACCTCCGAGTTCTTGGCACACGTTCAGCTCGATGACGCTCCCCGGGCTCCGATCCAGCAAAGCTTCGGGGAGGAGTTCCGTCAGCACGACGGCATGGTGACGATATTGATGATCAACCGTCGCAGGGCTTCGCCTAAGCACCGCTACAATATGATCGAGGTGGAATATGGTGGAGGGGGGCACCGCACACGGCTAAGGAACGATCACGAAGATCAACTTGTGTGTTCTAGGGTGCTCCCCTGCCCCCGTATATAAAGGAGCCAAGGGGAGGGGGCGGCCGGCCAAGGAGGGCGCACCAAGGGGGAGTCCTACTCCCACCGGGAGTCGGACTCCCTTCTTTCCTAGTTGGAGAAGGAGAAGTGGGAAAGAGGAGGAAGAGGAAAAGGAAAGGGGGGGCGCCACCCCCCTCTCCTTGTCCTATTCGGACTAGGGGGGAGGGGCGCGCGGCCACCTCTTGCCTCCTTTCCTCTTCTCCCTTAGGGCCCATGTAGGCCCAATAACCCCTGGGGGGGTTCCGGTAACCCCCCGGTACTCCGGTAAAATCCCGATTTCACCCGGAACGATTCCGATATCCAAATATAGCCTTCCAATATATCGATCTTTATGTCTCGACCATTTCGAGACTCCTCGTCATGTCCATGATCACATCCGGGACTCCGAACAACCTTCGGTACATCAAAATACATAAATTCATAATGAAACCGTCATCGTAACGTTAAGCGTGCGGACCCTACGGTTCGAGAACAATGTAGACATGACCGAGACACGTCTCCGGTCAATAACCAATAGCGGAACCTGGATGCTCATATTGGTTCCTACATATTCTACGAAGATCTTTATGGGTCAGACCGCATAACAACATACGTTGTTCCCTTTGTCATCGGTATGTTACTTGCCCGAGATTCAATCGTCGGTATCTCAATACCTAGTTCAATCTCGTTACCGGCAAGTCTCTTTACTCGTTCCGTAATACATCATCTCACAACTAACTCATTAGTTGCAATGCTTGCAAGGCTTATGTGATGTGCATTACCGAGAGGGCCCAGAGATACCTCTCCGACAATCGGAGTGACAAATCCTAATCTTGAAATACGCCAACCCAACATGTACCTTTGGAGACACCTGTAGAGCACCTTTATAATCACCCAGTTACGTTGTGACGTTTGGTAGCACACAAAGTGTTTCTCCGGCAAACGGGAGTTGCATAATCTCATAGTCATAGGAACATGTATAAGTCATGAAGAAAGCAATAGCAACATACTAAACAATCGGGTGCTAAGCTAATGGAATGGGTCATGTCAATCAGATCATTGACCTAATGATGTGATCCCGTTAATCAAATAACAACTCTTTGTCCATGGTTAGGAAACATAATCATCTTTGATTAACGAGCTAGTCAAGTAGAGGCATACTAGTGACACTCTGTTTGTCTATGTATTCACTCATGTATTATGTTTCCGGTTAATACAATTCTAGCATGAATAATAAACATTTATCATGATATAAGGAAATAAATAATAACTTTATTATTGCCTCTAGGGCATATTTCCTTCAGTTGAAACTCAATTTGCAAAGTACCGAGTGGAAGGTTTGGCGGGTAGGTTAGGATTTAGTAGTACACTACAAAAAAATACACTTCCGTGATGATACATGTTTGTCACAGTAGGTCACGTTTTTTGTCATGCATGTATATCCATGACAATTTTATGACAGAATCAAGATAGTCATACCTGTGTTGTCGTAGAAGTGTTCCATGACATTACCAAAATTATTATCACGGAAGTGTCCACTTACATGACGATAAATCGCGCGTCACAGAAGTGCTTTCGTCAAGGGTGACCGACATGTGGCATCCACTGTAATGGAACGCCGTTAAGCTATCGGGTCCGTTTTTGGATCCGATAACCCGTTAAAAGCCCGGACCAATAGGGATTTTCCACGTGTAAAATCATCATCGGCTGGAGGAAACATGTGTCAGCTCACCGTTGGGACAGATGTCATCCACTCATTGAACAGGAGGCGCCTATGATAGGTCGACACGTGGCACGACCCAACAGTGGCCCATTTCGGTGAAAAAGGTCGGCCTAGTAAAAATTAGCAGGCCGACCCATATAAGGCCTACTTGTGTCAGGTCCATTTAAGCCCACGACCCATACGAGATGTGCCAATTCGGCCCGTCAACGGCCCGTTAAAAATTTGACACCATTGCAGCCCATTGTTAGTTTGAGCCCGTTAACAGCCTACTATATATTTGGGCTCAATATCGGCCCGGTGAGATTTCGGCCTGTTAACGGCCCATTCAGTGGATGGGCCAATTTTCACGATGTACATCTTTCGGCCTTTTAGCGACCCATTTAAATATCGGGATAATTTCCAGCCCGGTGTGTCTTTCAGCCTGTTGACGGCCCATAAATAAGTTGGGCCATTTGTAGTCAGACCTGAGTTTCAGCCTTTTAGCGACCCATTTAAGTGTTGGGCCAAATTCCGGCCCGGTGTGTCTTTCAGCCTGTTGACGACCTATATATCTGTTGGGCCATTTGTAGTCAGACCTGAGTTTTGGCCTTTTAATGGCCCATGCCCTTCATGGTCCATACCAGCCCGGTTTCTCTTCCGGCCTGCTAAAGGCCCACAACACAGTTGGGCCATTTATAATACGACCTGACTTTCGGCCTTTTAGCGGCCCATACTCTTCATGGTCCAGTACAAGCCCGTTGTCTCTTTCGGCCTGCTAAAGGCCCATAGTATAGTTGGGCCATATGTAGCCCGAACTTAGTAACGGCCTGTTAACGGCCCGTGAAATCAATTGGGCCCACCTGTTGCCCGCTTCGATGTCGGCCTGTTAACGACCCGGGAGTTAAGGGGGCCGACCATTAACTTTCGGCCTGGTAACAGCCCATTAACTTAATGGGCCCACTAAAGTTCGTACATGTCTTTAGGCCAAATTAGATAATTTGAGCCCATTACGACGAGCAATTATGCACAGGACCAAAACCGATCAAGCAAAGGTACGACATACAGGGAAAAACGTTTCACATCCAACATATATTACAGGAAATTACATCTACTGGGCAATCAAAGATTGATGCCAGTGCAAATAAATGAACAGAACCTAACGATCTACAATGTCACAGTCTGCAACCTCAGCACGGATGACGCCCATAAGCATGTGGGCAAGTTCTTGTTGCTTTGCTACACTGTCTCTGAAAACATTGATCAGTTGTTGTGTCGCGTGACTCTGCACCTCTGATTCCTCCACCATTTCCATCATTCTTTTCAACCATTAATTGATTCACAAACATACACTTTTTCCGTTGCATTCGAGACAGAGGATACTGAACATATTCAGATGGCGATTTTGGTAGGCTTGTATTATTGATAGTGGAGAATGTCTCGACCACTACATCATAACATAAATTAGGAGGGAAACCAAACAGATTAATCATGAGTTACTGCCATATTATCTAGCCTAGATTTATTGGAAAGAAATAATAGGGTTGCCTTGCTGTTTTCAGAGTTTGTCTTTTTATCTTCAGCAGCATGCACCAAATTAAGACACTAGCATTGCTATCATTGGCCAAGTCAGATAATAGGAAAGCAACATTGGCACAACAAACGTTTGGGCAACTAGCCAACCTGGCGCGCCAAATGTCGGATTACAGGTTCTGACAAACCCTTGTGAGGTTCAAACTCTGGGGTGTGCACGAAGAGCACTCTCTTCCTAGCTTGCTCGCTCAATGATCCCACAGCCTAGCTCGACGGACCCAAAGAACAAGAGACACGAGGGTTTATACTGGTTTGGGCCACCTTGCGGTGTAATACCCTACTTCAGTGTGTGGTGGTCGATTGCCTCGAGGGGCTGAGGATGAACTAGTACAATGGATGAACAACCTCCAGAGGAGAGGTGTTCTTGAGCTCGATGAGCTGGTGTGTGTGAGGATGGAATGGATCCAATCCAAGATGAGTTGCCTCCTATGGTGGTGGCTAGTCCTATTTATAGAGGCCCTAGTCCTCTTCCCAAATGTTGGCGGGAAGGGATCCCACAACGACCATGTTTGAAGGGGGGCAACTAGTACAAGCTATCCTGATAAAAGGTGGTCTTCGCCTACCAAATGCTCTGGTGGTGGTGCTGCTGTGGGCTCCGTGATGACCTCCATCCTGCCGTCCTGGCAGTCTTGGTCTCGTTGCACTGACATGGAAACCTTTGCTTGATGCCTCGGGACTCCGCGCCTGCGCTTGCCTCCTTGGCACCGAAGGGGAAACCGATACATTGCGCCCGCTGGCGCCCGCCTGGCCTTAACCGTCATGGCTCACGTCATGTGAACCCCGCGAGGTGCTCCTTGCATAGATATCTCCGCTCCTCGGGAGCCAGCCTAGTGAGGCCACCCCCAGGAAGATCTTGGTGTCGTCCGCCTCATGAGGCTTGGCCCCTCGCGACGGTCTTGGGTTGTCGCGACTGAAACTGGGCCGTACCAGGCCGTTGGTGGGGCCACGCCTCGGGCCGCAGGCAGGCAAGTCTGGGCACCCCGATCCCAGGACGCCAACAGTTGCCCATCCGCAGTCAAACGGCCAGGTGGAGCGAGAAAATGGCCTCATCCTATCCGGCATCAAGCCTCGGTTGGTCGAGCCGCTGGATCGATGAGCTACCGACCGTCCTTTGGAGTCTCCGGACCACGCCGAATTGAGCAACCAGCTTCACACCCTTCTTCCTCGTGTACGGGGCTGAGGCTGTCATCCCAACTGACATCGAGTTCGACTCGCCTCGCATCACCATGTACACGGAAGCAGAAGCCAAGGAGGCGCGAGAAGACGACATCGATCTGCTGGAAGAGGCCCGGCTGCTAGCACTCAGCCGGTCCACCATCTACCAGCAGAGCCTTCACCGCTACCACAATAGGAAGGTTAAGATGCGTGCTTTCCGCGAGGGCGACCTTGTGCTTCGGCTGATCCAGCGAACAGCCGGTCAATACAAGCTCTCGGCCCTTTGGGAGGGGCCTTTTATCATCAGCAAGGCCCTGGGCAACGACTCCTACTACCTCATCGACGCACAAAAGCCCAGGGCATGCAAGAGGGACAATGTCGGCCAAGAGACGGAGTGTCCATGGAACGTGAATCTTCTCCGACCATTTTACAGTTGATGCAGTGTATGTACCACACTATCTTTTATACTAGCAAAGACAACAGGTCTAAGGAAGCACACTCGGGGCTACCTTTTTATCTACTCCCTCCGTCCCGAAATACATGTTGGGACGACAATTTTACAAAAAAAAAACCTCCAGTGTTTCCCGACACAACCCGCGCTCCCTCTCTCCAGTGTTCAGTCGCAACGGCGTCTCACTTTCCCCATTCCCCAGTCGGCCACCACGGTTCACGGCCAGATCCCGGCCAACTCCGGCCAGTCCCTACCCTGCCGACCTTTGTCGCCACCCCCTCCTTCCCCTACCTCCGTCCAGTCCGTTTGCCCGCCAATTTGCAGCCCCCAACAAACCCTGGCCACCGTCGACACTCACAAATGCCAACTTTCTCACCGCGGATTGCATAAAGGAGAAAATGCGATTTTTGCGGTGGTGCGACAGTGCGTGGTGGCGATGCATGGAGACCGGCTGCCGATGTGGCCGTCCAGGAGGCCAAGATTCTCTTGGACGACGGCGAGCAGGCCGCGGGTTCACGAACGACGGACGCAGGAGGCCTGCTGTCGCCGAGCACCCCTTCTACTCTGGCGAGGAGCGCGTCTGGGTGCTCGATCTGGAGTGCATGGCGACGGCCTCATCCCTGGTCGCCGCGCCGGGGGGAGGTGGCGACGGCCTCATCCGTGGTCGCCGCGCCGGGGGGAGGTGGCGGTGGCACAGTAACTCGAGCTCCCCTTCCTCGACCCAGCCCCCGAGCCCGATGTCTCGTCTCCCCTCAGGTTGTTCCCCTGCCCCACCTTCCCCTTGCTTCGCCGCCGTCAATTTCTGCCACTGCCGCTGCCAATTTCTGCATATGTACTCCACTATGATTCACTAATTGTTACTGAATCTACTGAATTTGTTATCTTTTAGTACTTAATTTGTACTGAATGTTACTGAATGTAGGCGTCGTCGTGTTCATGTGTCAGTCTGAGTCGTGTGTCGTGTCTTTGATTCATGTGGTGTTTTTGATCGCGAGCTCGAGTGTCTCTCTGTCCGGGGTTAATTAGAGCTGGTTACGCGAGGAAGAAACAACATGTTATATTTCAGTAGGTCGGTCGTCGGTGATGCAACAATCCCTTCTGTCATGGATTGGGATGTCATGTTGGAATCCTATGTTTGAACTATTGAACTCAGTTTAAATGGAAGAAGAAAATGTAAGTCGTAGCTGCGAAATATCCTCCTGTGTGTCCTGATTGCTTTTGTCCCTTAACTTTGTTTTGTTCTGAAGCATCTATCGATCTTTTTCTTCAAGCTAAGGTGGTACAGATTTGAGTATGTAATGTACTGTGTCAATATCCATGTCGTCCCACACTTTATTTAGGTTTACAAATACAATTGGATTTAGTGTGGTGGTAATCACCAATGTTCATCCATATTTTGCATTTAAAAACTCAGGTTCGAGTCTGGATCAACTCAGTTGTGCTGTGTCAATATCCAACTCAGTTTTAGTGCTGGTTTGCATTTAAAAATTCCATTAAGCTCCCACTCAATTCATTCATCTTCTCCTGCCCTGCCATCATTCATCTTCTCAATTCCAGTCCTAGTCCATTAGAAACTGAAAACATCAAGTTCCAGAGAGTTCAATCGGTTAAGTTTGCATCCTGATGATTTTTAGTACTAGTCTAGACGTAGAAACTCTGCTGCATTTGACAGGACCAGCACCCTGCAAAGAATCAACAGATCATGGAGTAGTTAGCATATTGATTCAAATCCATAGTTTGTATGTTCAGTTCAGTGAAAACTTTAGACTTGCTTGCACAACTGATCATCACAATTCAAAATATGGCTGTGGAGGATTTTAGAAAGTGTCATTTGTAATCAGTGTGCTATCTTTTGAGTTGCTGTTTACTGTGGGAAAAAGAAAAGAATGCAGCTTAATCCTGCTATCAAACACTTTGCTCTAACCACTTTTACTCATAACTGTTTGAAACATTATTCACTGTAGTCTCAGTTAACTGAATTTTCTGAAGCCATTTTCTTGCTCACAAGTTGACAGAAAATTGTTTGAAACAAATTTTGACACAAGTTGACTGAAACACATTTAGAAATCATAGTACTCCTATGATTTAGATTCAGTAAACATGACAGTAAAATTGCTCTAAGATTACTGACTAAATAAAGGGCTTGCTGTATTAAGCAAATCAATTGACTAAATGCATCTTTAACTGAATTTACTAAGTTAATCTTGGCTGTGTGAGCTGAATTCACAAGGTGAGCATGTGCTACAGCAGTGCACTAACAGTGAGCACATTACCCCTCCCGGATACAGTATGATTCTCGCAAAATTTGGCGATACAAACTGAGAAACAGGCCCCTTCCATAAAAGAAAAGAAACGTTTCTTTTTTTGGTGCTCTGTTTCTCTTTCAGCATGGCAAGCCGATACCATCTTCTTGGATTGATCTTCAGTATAGCAAGTTCATTGTAACTAGTGCAAGATTCAAATCATTGTAACTAGTTCAAGTTCATAATCCATGCTACCCGATTGAACATTTTTAGAACCTGAACATTGATGATGATCGTGAGAGTCCATAATCCATGCCGTAATAATTCCAGTTGCCAAATTTTTGTCCGATTGAATGTTTCTGAAATTAACATGGTTGAATTGTTTCCAAAATTAACAAATTCTCATTTCCTGATTTAATGTTTATATAATTAACATGATTGAATGTTTCCAAAATTAACAAAATCTTCTTGATTGAATGTTTCCAAATCTAACATTACCAATTTTGCAGGACTACCTACCTAGCAGCAGCAGAGGCTGGGCGAGTTCGTTTGGTCGAGGTAGAAATACCAGCTGCAGGTGGTCGATGCAGCAGCAACAGTAGGCGTCAGTGGTGGGGCAGCAGCAGTAGTAGGCGTCGGCGGCGAGGAAGGAGCCGGCGGGGAAAGACTACCTCAGCATCACAGCCGACGAGGAAGGAGCCGGCAGAGAAGGAGAGGCTGGGCCGATCGGTGTCTCCCAGCAGCAGAGACGGGGCGCAGGGAAAGATTGCGGCGGAATCGCGGAGGTTGGCGGCGTTGCAGGTGCAGGTGGGCGGCGCCGTAGTGGCTGGTCACGCAGGTGGGCGGCGGAATCACGCAGCTGGGCGCCGACAGGTGGTCGCGGCGGATCGAGGACCAGTTCGCCTGGTGGTCACGGCGATGGACAGCGGAATCGGCGGGCAGCTGGTGGCGGGTGTGCGGCGGTGGGTGATTGCGAGTGGGTTGCGAGCGCCAGAATCTCCAGCGCGGCGGAGGAATCCCACGGCGCCGGCCCCTGCCCCTGGCGACGCACGGGCGCCGGACGGAGGAAGGAGAAGGAGTCGTGTACTTGTTTGCTACTATTTTTACGAGGTGTTTATTGCAAAACATCCACTATACTGCGCTTGCAACAATAATTTCGGGACGGAGGGAGTATATGATAAGCTTCACCTATGAATGTGTTCTTTCATTTTTTCGCCCTGTCCGGGTCCAGCCAGCCGGACCGGGGGCTCGCCGCCTTGACCTAAGCTGGCACCACCCGAAGTCGGCCAAGTAGTGTGCGGACGCCAAAGCCCTCTCTTCGTTTCAGCTATAGCTCACAGCGCGGCTGTCCGGCTAGCAAGAGCTAAAGGCCGGAAACGCTGTCCACATGAAAAACGACTAAGGAAGAACACCAACATAGGCCAAGCTGGCTCCTCGCCTCACCCGTCCGGCTGTCCAGCAGCCAGCCGGCCGGCTTCTCGCTTGACTAGCTATGCTTTAGGTGGCTAAAGTAACTTGCCTATTCTAAATGGCCAAGTCCCTGACCCGGCTAAAGACCGCAGCGCGACTGTTCGGCTGGTAGGCTGGTAGGGCGGCAGCCAAAGGAAAACGGCAAAGGAGAAAGCCAATAAAAGAAAAGGCAACAGCGAGCCAGAACCCAACAAAAGACACAAGCATGTGGAAGTAAATTATTTACATTACAAAAGGCCCAAGGCCAGCATTCATCAAAGTTTAATACACTTTTAGTGGGTGGAACTATGTAGGATCAACTTGTTTTAAGTACAAGACAGAGAAATTTAGGAAGATAAAGGCCACCTAGGACGAAGGTGCGGCGAGCTGCTCAGACAGGTTGGCGGTGGCTGAGGCACCGATTGGTGGGGCTTCCGGCTGGCGAGTCTCAGCCTGGTCAGCATCGACGGCGGCTGACGTCATCTCCCGTGCATCATTGGCTCAGGCCAGGTCGGGTTAAGTCCGGCTGGTCACTCCGCCGTCTGGTGCGGCACCATCGCCTTCCTCGTCCTTGCTCTTCTCCGTGCCTTCGTCACTGGAGGCGATCTCCTCCTCCGGGTCCTTCCCCTCGTCCGGGTTCAACCCGAACCAAGAGGGCGGCACCTCGGTGCTGTCTTCCACCCACTCCGGGATGAAGACACCGATGTCGGCATAGTCGGCAAGGGCGGCCGCGCGCTTGACGAGCGCCTCGCGTGCCGCCTCCAACTCCGGCCCCGCCTCCTGGCGGAACGTGGCCAGATGGTCCAAGTTCACGCCAAGGTACCACGCCTTGACAAAATCCAGCTTCGCCCTGGCGCCTGCCTGTGATGTGGCACCCTTCCAAGCTTCAAGCCGCTCGGCCGCCACTTCCAACCAGTCGGCGGTCTGACTGGGAGTCCGCGGCACCTGCACATTCAGTCAGAGCCCCTCAAGCACCTAGGACGGGTGCGCTGAAAGCAGCGGAGCAGCCGACGGACCAGCGCAAGGCAGAGCTGGACGGCTCGGAACTGCTCGTCCATGGTCCGAGGCCGGTCCGACACAATCTCCTCGCCCACCCGCCTCCGCTCCTCGCGTCGTGCCTCGATCGCCTAGCCGATGGCGCCGGTGTGGTCTGGGAAATACTCCGCACAAAGAAGAAGACAAAGAAATAAAAGGCCGGCTTCCAGCAACAGCCGGCACCTCCAAGCAAGAAAAAAATTTATCTTCGAGCATGCCCTCGATCACCTCGTAGCCCTCCGACAACAACTTCTCCCTCTTGGCCCAATTCGAGCGCTGAGTCTCGAACTCGGCCTTGAGGAGCGCCTCCCCGTCCTTCAGCTGTCGGACCTGCTCCTTGTGCTGGGCCGCCTATTCTGCCAGCTCCTTCGCAAGCCGATCACGCTTCGCGGCCGCCTGGCTGCGCTCCTGCTCCTTGGCCTGGAGCTGGCTCTCGAGCTCACACGCGCGCGTCCGAAGATGGGCGGCGACCTCTGCAAAAACAAGAAAGAAACGTCAACATCGACAAAAATAAGAAGTCATCGGAAGATCCAGCCCGACTGCTCAGCAGTCGTCCCGAATCTCGGGGGCTACACTCAGCGGGTGCACTTGCACGCCCCCACTGAAAGACGGCCTACGTACCGTGGCTCTTATTCAGCTCGACAGTCCGGTTGGCCAACAGATGATTCTAGGAGTTGTAGGTGGCCGCATGCAGGTTGCGGTAGTCCTGCAGTGAGAGCAACACTTCAGCATTTGGAAACACGCCTTTAAGTTCCAACCCGCCTACTCAGCAGCCGGCTTGGAACTCGGGGGCTACAACCAGTGGGTGCGCTGGCGCGACCCCACTGAAATTTGCAAAAATAAAAAAGCAAGATCGAAAACGTACCCGGACAGACGCCTGCATCGCCAACATCTCATTCCTGGCCTGCAGAAGGGTGGCGCCGTGGGCGTTGAACTTGTCTAGGACGTCATGCACGGCAACGTTCAGGACGGTCGGGCCGGCTCCTAGTGCCCAAACAGGCGGAGCGGAGCTTGAGGCTTCGGTGTCAGGCGCAGGCGAACTCGCGTCCCCAACCTCCATCGGCCTCGGCGTAGAAATCGCCCGCGATGGGCGCAGGCGCGGGGAGGTGCGTGTCATCATGGCCCGCCTCACCACCCGCTCGGTGCTGGATGGCGGCACCCCCGGCCCTTCGGGCTGGCTACCACCCCGCTCGCGAGCATCCGGAGCGCGCGGAACCACCTCCACCTCTGGGATGATGGGGTCGGCCCCTTCCCGCTCCACAGCCGTATGGTCAGCTCTGGCTACTCCAGTCGACGCCCGGTCCTCCACCACTGGCGGCTCCAACTACTGCAACTTGGTGGCCTATGGAACCACGTTGTAGGTCGGGTCCTCTGCGGCCTTGGCATCGGCCTCTACCTGCGCCTTGGCTACTGCGTCCGCCTGAGCCATGGTCGCGGCCTCGGCCTCCGCCTACGCCGCAGTTGCTGCCTCGGCCGCGCGTTCCTCTCCATCACCTCCCGAAGGGCGGCGGCCAGGTCCACGCGGCGGGCCTACTCAGAGCCGCTTGCTGCCTCAATCAACGAGGCGGACGGGGCCCGTGACATGGAGAGGGGAGCCCTACGCGGCGAAGCAAGTAAAAATAAGAAGTTTGCAAGAAAGAAGCAAGCACGAATAAGAAAATCGCAAGAGAGAAAAAAACCAAGACGAAACAATCACGACAAGAGCAGTAAGAGCACTTACGCCGACACCACCGGGCGATCCTTCGGGGCCCTCCTGACGACGGCTGCCTTCGCGGCCTCTTACCATTTGGTCGCGGCAACCATCGACTTGGTCTTCTTGGTCGGCCGGCTACCGAACATCTCCCCTTGGCACGGCACTTAGATGCCCCGGGTGCTCCAGATGGCGCCCCGCCTGACAACCGCGTTGTCAAATAGCCGGCACCCGCCCTATCGGCGCCTTCGGGGCGGCGATGTCCATCGCTGTCTTCGTCATCATTCGGCCAGTCCCGGACATCGCCTCCTCCTCCTGCGCTGCCTACTGCGGCTCCGCATGCTCCAGCGCCCCCAGTGGCATCGTCTTCCTACAACATGGCCGCCCCCAGCTCGGGGTCGCCCACGTCGCTCACCTCTTGGTCCGCCATCCATTGGTGGCCAGGATCCGGTGCGGCGGCTGCTCCCTGGCCGACGAAGAGTTGCGCCGCGTTTGTGAGGTCAGGACGGATGAAGAGTATAGCGTGAGCAAAGAAAGGGGACCAGATACAAACTACAGGCGGCGAGTTGGCGCGGCTGTACGACGACTTCCCAAAGCTCCAGTCGGTCTCGCTCAGCTGGCTGTTGGAGAAGTAGTTCACATGCCGGACCACCTCAACAGTCGACAACTCCTTCGTCGACATCCGGTAGGGGTCCCGGCGGCCGCTCATGTAGTAGATCGGATACGACCGGAATTGGAGGGGCGACACTTGGAGGTAAACGAAGGCGGCCAGAATGTCCGCCTACTGGAGGCCCTCCGAGTCTGTCATCTCCTGGATCTAGTCGAGGGCGTTGGTGACAGTAGCCGGCAGCGGTTTGGGCTGCTGCCCCCAATTGTTCCGTGGGTCAGCAGGCGGGCCAAGCGCGAAGGCCGGCAGTTTGATGTAGTCGTAGGACGGGTGGAGGTTGCGGACGTAGAAGTAGGACTTCTGCCACAACTTTGCCAACTCGTGCAAGACGACGGTCGGAAATCGGGTCCCGATGTCGGTGCGCCGCACTGGGCCGCCTCATCCTTGGTCGCGGTGCCCAGCTTGAGGTACAAGAACCTGCCCCATAACTCGAGTGTGGGCAGGACGCTGAGGTAGCCCTCGCAGAAGATGACAAAGGCGGAGAGGAGCACCACCGTGTTCGGAGTGAGGTGGTGAGGTTACAGGCGGTAGAAGTCGAGGAACTCGTGGGGGAAGCCACTCGCCAGCAAGCCGAAGTCACGGAGGAAGTGGCTGCGGAAGATGACAAACTCATCGGCTTGCAGTGCCGGCGAGATCTCATGCGCATCCGGAAGGCACGTCCCCACGCACACCTCGTTGGGCATCCGCCGCGTCACGCGGAGGAACTCTACGTGTCCCTCATGGACGTTCGAGCTGTCCCACTCGCCTCTCGCCATGGTTCGTGGTGGCTCGGCGGCGGCGCGACGAGGTCGGGTGGCGGCAAGACTGCGGTGGTACGGCGAGGCAGGGCGACGACGAGCGGCGGCAGCACTTCAGCGGCCGAGCGGCATAGCAGCACAACGACGACGAGGGGCAGAGGAAGGAAGAAGATGGAGAGCGGAGGGGGCACGTGCATTTGGCCACACCCCCTCCCCCTACTTATACGGCAGCTGCGGCAGAGCCGAAGCGAGAGGTCGGCGGGGACGTGGGGATTAACTGCGCCCACTCCCCGCACGCCCCCGCGTATCTCGCGCCATCAAGGTGTGTCGTCATTGTGCCTGGGAAGGGCAACCGCCCACCTCAGCTGTAGCGGATCCGTGCGCGTGCTGAGGCCCTGTAATGGTGGGCCTGGGCCTGTGGTGACGTCCCGTTGCGCGCGTGGGCTGGCTAGCCGGCCTGGCCTGCTGGCGACGCATGGCAAGCGAGCAACGTGAGGCAGGCGCGCCACCCGGTGGCGTCAGCTCGGCGCCCGCCACGGCAATTTGAATTCACCAAGCAGCCAGCCTAGCCTTGGCTGGCTCCTAGCAGATGGCGTCCACCAGCCGGATGAAGCAAGGGCGCAGGACCTCTCGGATGAGGAAACTGCTGAGGCCCTCCGGCTTGAGCCGTGGCGCCTCACCAGCTTCGGGGACTATTGTCGAAGGGATTGACCACGGGTAGCCTCATCCACACCCCTTAGCATTTCAAGACATAGGGGCTAGCAAAGCCCCTCGCATCTTTCGGACGTGTGGCCGACACCTTGGGCCGGCTGGGCCCAAGCGGCCGGCTCCTAGAATACGGCGCCTTCTTAGAAGGTGGCTCTTGGGGAAGGCCGACTCGTAGCAGACGACCCCTCTTCCGCTCGGAGTCTGCACTCCATCACTGGGACAAGATGGGGCGTGGCTACAGGACCATCCACTCCCCGAATCCTGGGGAATCGTGGCTACAGTGTAGGCTAACCAGGCGACCACCTGCCTACGAGGCACAGCACTGTAGCCATGCGACTAATGACATGGCCCTTGTCAGCAAGGGCCATGCTCCCACGACGGGCGGTCGGTACGTCCCACAGGCGGCGGGCCCTACCTGTCCGTGGGTTCCCAGAAGACAGCGCTCCCCAAGAAGGTGGCTTCTGGGGCGGGCCGGCTTCCAGCAGCCGGCCCTCGCCTCCCCTTAGAGTCCACGCCCAATTACTCCAACGGGACGGAGCGTGGCTACAGTGCGCGTGGACCAAGAGGTGGGACTGTAGCCATGCGCCTCCTGACGAGGTCTCCGTCATCGAGTACAACGCTATAGCAAAAGGAAATCGGCATGGCCCACAGGCGGCGGGCCCTACCTGTCGGCCAGATTCTCGACAGCTGGCGGGCCCCAGTAGCCGGCGGAGAACCCGACAACCCTAGACACTGACGTCAGGGTCCTGCACCTGGCTGTATTACCATTGTACCCCTGGGGGGTAGGCCTATATAAACCCCCAGGCTCACCCATGCAAAGGGTTCAACACACACGCCACACACACACATTGCTAGGAGAAGCAAGGTTGCAGTCTTGCCCTTCTCCCTCCTCTAGCGATACAGCGCAAGGAGCAAGCTTGTAGCCACTGTTTGATCATAGTCACCATGCGGAGACCCATAGAGTAGGACTAGGGGTGTTATCTCCCCGAAGAGCCCGAATCTGGGTAAGTTTCGTGTGCGATCGAGCTCTCGCCCATTCCCTCTTCCAGGGCCCGACGACGTCCTCTTGGACCCATCCATGATAAGCCACCCCCTAGCATCTGTTGCAAGAATACCCCGACAATCACTATTATCATGGTTTATTTGACTTAGGTGCTAGCGTGAGTGCTATTCCTTTTACCTTATACCAAAAAATTATGAATGTTATAGCACCCGCTGAAATAGAAGACATGGATGTTACTATTAAACTTGCTAATAGAGACACCATCACACCACTTGGGATTGTTAGAGATGTTGAGGTTTTGTGTGGGAAAATAAAATACCATATTGATTTTCTAGTTCTTGGTTCCCCACAAGATGACTTATGTACCATTATCTTTGGTAGACCTTTCTTGAACACTATCAATGCTACTATAGATTTCCATAAATAAATTGTCAGTGTTAGCTTTGGTGACGAGTCTCATGAGTTTAATTTCTCTAAGTTTAGTAGACAACCTCATAAGAAATAATTACCTAGCAAGGATGAAATAATTGGTCTTGCTTCTATTGCTATGCCTCCTACTGATCCTTTAGAACAATATTTGCTAGACCATGAAAATGATATGCACTTGCGTGAAAGAAATGAAATAGATAAATATTCTTTGAACAACAACCTCTGCTTAAACACAATTTGCCTATTTAAACTCTAGGAGGTCCTCCTCCACCTAAAGGTGATCCTGTGTTTGAATTAAAACAATTGCCAGACACTTTGAAGTATGCTTATCTTGATGAGAAAAAGATATATGAGGTTATTATTAGTGCTACCTTTTAGAACACGAAGAAGAAAGATTATTAATTTTTTTGAAGAAGCACCATGCTACTACTGGATATACTCTTGATGATCTTAAGGGCATTAGTCCCACTCTATGTCAGCACAAGATTCATATGGAACCTGATGCTAAACCCGTTGTTGATCACCAACGATGTTTGAAACCTAAGATGAAAGAAGTGGTAAGAACTGGCATACTAAAGCTTCTGGAAGCAGGTATAATCTATCCCATAGCTGATAGTACATGGGTAAATCATGTTCATTGTGTCCCTAAGAAGGGAGGTACCGTTGTTCCTAATGATAAAAATGAACTCATTCCACAAAGAATTGTTACTGACTATAGAATGGTAATTGATTTTAGAAAATTAAATAAAGCTACTAGAAAAGATCATTACCCCTGCCTTTTATTCATCAAATGCTAGAAAGATTATCTAAGCATACACACTTTTGTTTTCTTGGCAGATATTCCGGTTTTTCTCAAATACCTGTTTCACAACCTCATCAAGAGAAAAGCATTTTACTTGTCCTTTTGGAAACTATGCTTATAGATGTATGCCTTTTGGTTTATACAATGCACCTGCTACCTTTCAAAGATTTGTGAAAAGATTGTTGAGGTTTTCATGGATGATTTTTTTGTTTACGGAACTTCTTTTGATGATTTCTTAAGCAACCTTGATTGATTTTTGCAGAGATGTGAACAAACTAATCTTGTCTTGAATTGGGAGAAGTGCCACTTTATGGTTAATGCAGGTATTGTCTTGGGGCATAAAATTTCTGAACGAGGTATTGAGGTGGATAAAGCTAAAGTTGATGCAATTGAGAAAATGCCGCGTCCTAAAGGTATTAAAGGTATTCGTAGTTTCCTTCATCATGCTGGTTTCTATAGGGGTTTTATTAAAGACTTCTCTAAAATTTCTAGGCCTCTTACAAATATTTTACAAAAGGATGTTCCATTTGTTTTTTATGATGATTTGTGTAGAAGCCTTTGAAAAACTTAAGAAAGCCTTAATTTCTGCACCTATTGTTTAACCACCTGATTGGAACTTGCCTTTTGAAATTATGTGTGATGCTAGTGATTATGTTGTTGGTGTTGTTCTAGGACAAAGAGTTGCTAAGAAGCTAAATGTTATCCATTATGCTAGCAAAACTCTAGGCAGTGCCCAAAGAAATTATGCTACTACTGAAAAAGAATTTTTAGCAGTTGTGTTTGCTTGTGATAAATTCAGATCTTACATTGTTGATTCCAAAGTAATTGTTCACACTGATCATGCTGCTATAAACTATCTGATGGAAAATAAAGATGCTAAACCTAGACTCATTAGGTAGGTTCTCTTGCTACAAGAATTTGATTGACATATCACTAATTGGAAAGGAGCTGAGAACCCCGTAGCTGATAACTTGTCTAGGTTAGAAAATACTCTTGATGACCCACTACCTATTGATGATAGCTTTCCTAATGAACAACTAGCTACAATAAATGTTTATCATAATACTCCTTGGTATACTGACTATGCTAATTATATTGTTGCTAAATTTATACCACCTGGTTTCACATACCAACAAAAGAAAAAATTCTTCTATGATTTAAGACATTACTTTTGGGATGACCCACATCTTTATGAAGGAGTAGATGGTATTGTTAGACGTTGTGTACCTGAGCATGAACAAGAACAAATCCTATGGAAATGTCACTCCGAAGCTTATGGAGGACATCATGCGGGAGATAGAATTGCTCCCAAGGTATTGCAATCTGGTTCTTATTGGCCTACTCTCTTCAAGGATGACCACAAGTTTGTTTTATCTTGTTATGAATGTCAAATGATAGGTAATATTGGTAAGCATCAAGAAATTCCAATTAATTATTCACTTGTTGTTGAACCATTTGATGTTTGGGGTTTTGATTACATGGGATCTTTTCCTTCCTCTAATGGGTATACACATATTTTGGTTGTTGTTGATTATGTCACTAAGTGGGTAGAGGCTATTCCAACTAGTAGTGCTGACCATAACACCTCTATTAAAATGCTTAAAGAAGTTATTTTCCTGAGGTTTGGAGTCCCTAGATATTTAATGACTAGTGGTGGTTCACATTTTATTCATGGTGCTTTCCGTAAAATGCTTGCTAAATATGATGTTAACCATAGAATTGCTTCACCCTGTCATCCTCAATCTAGTGGTCAAGTTGGACTTAGGAATAGAGAAATAAAATTGATATTACAAAAAAAATTATCAATAGGTCTCGAAAGAATTGTTCTAAGAAATTAGAGGATGCACTTTGGGCTTACATAACAACTTATAAAAATCCTACGGGTATGTCTCCTTATAAAAAGGTTTATGGAAAAGCTTGTCATTTGCCTCTTGAGTTAGAACATAAAGCATATTGGGCAATTAAAGAACTCAATTATGATTTCAAACTTGCTGGTGAAAAGAGGTTATTTGATATTAGCTCACTAGATGAATGGAGAACCCAAGCCTATGAAAATGCCAACCTATTCAAAGAAAAATTTAAAAGATGGCATGACAAAAAAAATCCAAAAGCGGGAATTCAAAGTTGGCGAATATGTTCTTTTGTACAACTCCCGTTTTAGATTCTTTGCAGGAAAACTTCTTTCCAAATGGGAATGACCTTATATTATCGAAAAGGTTTATCGTTCTGGAGTCATTAAGATCAATAATGCCGAAGGCACTAATCCAAAGGTGGACAATGGGCAAAGAATTAAGCACTATATCTCATGTACGCCTATTAATGTTGAAACCAATATTATCCAAACCATGACACGGGAGGAACACATAAAAGAAAGCTTCCATAACACTCCAGAACCCTGAAAAAGAGGAGGTACATGATACGGTAAGTAAACGGACTGCGAAAAATCCACACAAATATTTTTTGGTAGTTTTGGAATATAAGAAAAATTAGGAAAATAAGAAACAACCAGGGGGCACGATACACCAGGGCGTGCCTGCC
The DNA here is from genome assembly GCF_003073215.2 of Triticum urartu. Taxonomy (NCBI): domain Eukaryota; kingdom Viridiplantae; phylum Streptophyta; class Magnoliopsida; order Poales; family Poaceae; genus Triticum; species Triticum urartu. Next base: position 270,191,022 of record NC_053028.1, read on the forward strand.
CTCCCTAGCGCACCTTGGTGGGTTGTGCTCCCCTCGGGAACCTTCCCGACTCCGTTTTCCTCCGTTTGCTTGTTTCCCAAGATAAAAAATATTTATATACCCCCGGACGTATTGACCACCGTATCGCGAAGAAATCTTTTGTTCTTGTTTCATGTTGTTTTCCAGTCAGATCATGGCTCCACCAAGCTCCTCCAAGGACAAGTTCTTCGAGAAGGTCATCAACCCGTACTTGTCGGAGGTGATGAAGCATCCTCAAGCCATTGAGATGCATGAGGGGGTGCTCCACATCCGGGATGTTCAGGGGCCTAAGAAGACGGGGAGCATGGAGGCCAGGCTTGAGGTAGTGGAACAAGACATCTTCAAGTGCCAAAGGATGGTGGAGCGTGGACTCAATGCCAACACGCCATGATCACGGAATTCACCCTTGATCACATGGTGGATGGCCGGTCCATGAAGGACATCATCTTCACCTTCAACGAGCAAATCAATTTTCTGCAAAGCCAAATCTATGATCTTCAAAACCAAGTTTTTGAGTATGAAGCAAGGTTTAAAGGTATGAGTTTAGCTACAGGACTCGGGAGATTCATGCATCCTCTTTTGATGGTGAGTCACTGCCTTGGAAGTCGGAGGATAAACTTGCTACTACCTCATCACCACCATCATCATCTTCCCCACCAAAGGAGACTTGAGTACATGGGTATGGGCACTCCCCTTGGCTTTTGCCAAGCTTGGGGGAGGTGCCCCGGTATCGTATCACCATCACTTTTTTGCCTTTACCTATCTTAGTTCGATCTTTAGTTATATCATGAATTAGTTGAATAAAAACTTAGCATGATCTATTTTCGAGTGTTAGTTTTGTGATCTATTTATCTATGTAATCGAGTGGGAGTTATATAATGAAGTTTCGTTTGAGTTTTGCTTCTTTAATTTTATGTTTCAATCAAATAAAAGCAAATAATGAAAAAGATCATTGATACGTCCATTTTGCATCATGCTTTTATATCAATATTTATTGCATTATGGGTTGTTGTTATACATTATGTCACAATACTTATGCCTATTCTCTCTTATTTTACAAGGTTTACATAAAGAGGGAGAATGCCGGCAGCTGGATTTTGGGCTGGAAAAGGAGCAAATATTAGAGACCTATTCTACACAGCTCCAAAAGTCCTGAAACTTCATGGAAGACGTTTTCAAAATATATAAAAAATACTCAGCGGAAGAAGTTCACCAGGGGGGTCACACCCTGCCCACGAGGGTGGGGGCGCGCCCTACCCCCTGGGCGCGCCCCTACCTCGTGGGCCCCCTGGTGGCCCTCCGATGACTATCTTCTGGTATATGAGGTCTTTCGATGAGAAAAAAAATTAATAAGCCATCTTCTCGGACGAAACTCCACCGCCACGAGGCGGAACCTTGGCGGAACCAATCTAGGGCTCTGGCGGAGCTATTCTGCCAGGGAAACTTCCCTCCGGGAGGGGGAAATCATCGCCATCATCATCACCAACGCTCCTCTCATCGGGAGAGGGCAATCTCCATCAACATCTTCACCAGCACCATCTCCTCTCAAAACCCTAGTTCATCTCTTGTATCCAATTCTTGTCTCCAAGTCCGGGATTGGTACCTGTGGGTTGCTAGTAGTGTTAATTACTCCTTGTAGTTGATGCTAGTTGGTTTATTTGGTGGAAGATCATATGTTCAGATCCTATATGCATATTAATACCCCTCTGATTATGAACATGAATATGCTTTGTGAGTAGTTACGTTTGTTCCTAAGGACATGGGAGAAGTCTTGCTATTAGTAGTCATGTGAATTTGGTCTTCGTTTGATATTTTGATGAGATGTATGCTGTCTCTCCTCTAGTGGTGTCATGTGAACGTCGACTACATGACACTTCACCATTGTTTGGGCCTAGAGGAAGACATTGGGGAGTAATAAGTAGATGATGGGTTGCTAGAGTGACAGAAGCTTAAACCCTAGTTTATGCGTTGCTTCATAAGGGGCTGATTTGGATCCATATGTTTCATTCTATGGTTAGGTTTACCTTAATACTTTTGTTGTAGTTGCGGATGCTTGCAATAGAGGTTAATCATAAGTGGGATGCTTGTCCAAGTAAGGACAGTACCCAAGCACCGGTCCACCCACATATCAGATTATCAAAGTACCGAACGCGGATCATATGAGCGTGATGAAAACTAGCTTGATGATATTCCCATGTGTCCTCGGGAGCGCTTTACTCTATATAAGAGTTTGTCCAGGCTTGTCCTTTGCTACAAAAGGATTGGGCCACCTTGCTGCACTTTACTTACTTTTGTTACTTGTTGCTCGTTACAAATTATCCTATCACAAAACTATTTGTTACCACTTATTTCAGTACTTGCAGAGAATACCTTGCTGGAAACCGCTTATCATTTCCTTCCGCTCCTCGTTGGGTTCGACACTCTTACTTATCGAAAGGACTACGATAGATCCCCTATACTTGTGGCTCATCAAGACTCTTTTCTGGCGCCGTTGCCGGGGAGTGAAGCACCTTTGGTAGGTGGAATTTGGTAAGGAAAAATTTATATAGTGTGCTGAAATTTACTGTCACTTGTTACTATGGAAAGTAACCCTCTGAGGGGCTTGTTCGGGGTATCTTCACCCCGACCAGTAGAGAAAAGAGTTGCTCCTCAACCTACTGAACCTACTAAAAATGAAAATGAAAATGTCTGCTTTGAAATTCCTTCGGGTATGTAAGAAAAACCGCTAGCTAATCCTTTTGCAGGAGATGGAACAATGCATCCTGATGAGCACCTAATATATGTTGATGAAGTTTGTGGATTATTTAAGCTTGCAGGTGTACCCGGAGATGTTGTTAAGAAGAAGGTCTTCCCTTTATCTTTGAGGGAAGATGCATTGACATGGTATAGGCTATGTGATGATACGGGGTCATGGAACTACAAATGATTGAAATTGGAATTTCATCAGAAGTTTTATCCTATGCATCTTGTTCATCGTGATCGCAATTATATATATAATTTTTGGCCTCGCGAAGGAGAAAGCATCGCTCAAGCTTGGGGGAGGCTTAAATCAATGTTATATTCATGCCCCAATCATGAGCTCTCAAGAGAGATGATTATTCAAAATTTATACGCTCGACTTTCTAATAACAATCGCACCATGCTCGATACTTCTTGTGCTGGCTCTTTTATGATGAAGACTATTGAATTCAAATGGAATTTATTGGAAAGAATTAAACGCAACTCTGAAGATTGGGACCTCGACGAAGGTAAGGAGTCAGGTATGACACCTAAGTTTGATTGTGTTAAATCTTTTATGGATATCGATGTTTTCCATAAGTTTAGCACTAAATATGGACTTGACTCTGAGATGGTAGCTTCTTTCTGTGAATCTTTTGCTACTTATGTTGATCTCCCTAGGGAGAAGTGGTTTAAATATCATCCTCCCATAGAAGTAAAAGTAGCTGCACCAATTAAAGTTGAAGAAAAGACTGCCACTTATAATGATCCTATTGTTCCTACCGCTTATGTTGAGAAACCACCTTTTCCTGTTAGGATAAAGGATCATGCTAAAGCTTCAACTGTGGTTCGTAAAAGCAACATTAAAACTTATACACCTCCTGAGCAAAATAAAGTTGAACCTGATATTGCTATTGTTAAAGATCTCTTGTCTGATAATATTGATGGGCATGTTATTCATTTCCTTGATGAGACTGCTAGAATTGCTAAACCTTGTGCAAAAGATAAAAACAGACCTGTGGTAGGCATGCCTGTTATTTCTGTTAAAATAGGAGATCATTGTTATCATGGCTTATGTGATATGGGTGCTAGTGCTAGTGCAATACCTTATGACTTATACAAAGAAATTATGCATGATATTTCACCTGCTGAGATAGGATATATTGATGCCACAATTAAACTTGCCAATAGAGATACTATTTCACCAATGGGAATTGTTAGAGATGTTGAAGTCTTGTGTGGGAAAACTAAATATCCTCCTGATTTTCTTGTTCTTGGTTCCCCACAAGATAGATTTTGTCCCATTATATTTGGTAGACCCTTCTTAAACACTGTTAATGCTAAGATAGATTGCAAAAAGGATGTTGTTACTATTGGTTTAGATGATACGTCTCATGAATTTAATTTCTCTAAATTTAGTAGACAACAACGTGAAGAAGAATTACCTAGTAAGGATGAAATTGTTGGTCTTGCTTCTATTGCCATACCTCCTAGTGATCCTTTAGAACAATATTTGCTAGACCATGAAAATGATATGTTTATGAATGAAAGAAGGGAAATAGATGAAGTATTCTTTAAACAGGAACCTATTCTGAAAAACAATTTACCTGTTGAAATCTTAGGGGATCCTCCTCCACCCAAGGGTGATCCCATGTTTGAGCTTAAACCGTCGCCTGATACTCTTAAATATGCTTATCTTGATGAGAAAAAGATATATCCTGTTATTATTAGTGCTAACCTTTCAGAGCATGAGGAAGAGAGATTATTGAAAACTTTGAAGAAGCACCGCGCTGCTATTGGGTATACTCTTGATGATCTTAAGGGCATTAGTCCCACTCTATGTCAACATAAAATAAATTTGGAAGAAGATGCTAAACCAGTTCATGATCATCAACGACGGCTGAATCCTAAAATGAAAGAAATGGTAAGAAAGGAAATACTAAAGCTCCTTGAGGCAGGTATAATCTATCCCGTTGCTGATAGTCAGTGGGTAAGTCCCGTCCATTGTGTCCCTAAGAAGGGAGGTATTATTGTCGTTCCTAATGATAAAGATGAATTGATTCCTCAAAGAATTACTACAGGTTATAGGATGGTAATTGATTTCCGCAAATTAAATAATGCCACTAAAAAGGATCATTACCCCTTACCTTTTATCGATCAAATGCTAGAAAGATTATCCAAACATACACATTTTTGCTTTCTAGATGGTTATTCTGGTTTCTCTCAAATACCTATGTCATCCAAGGATCAATCGAAGACTACTTTTACTTGCCCTTTTGGTACTTTTGCTTATAGACGTATGCCTTTTGGTTTATGTAATGCACCTGCTACCTTTCAAAGATGCATGATGGCTATATTCTCTGACTTTTGTGAAAAGATTTGTGACGTTTTCATGGACAATTTCTACGTCTATGGATCTTCTTTTGATGATTTCTTAAGCAACCTTGACCGAGTTTTGCAGAGATGTGAAGAAACTAATCTTGTCTTGAATTGGGAAAAGTGCCACTTTATGGTTAATGAAGGTATTGTCTTGGGGCATAAAGTTTTTGAAAGAGGTATTGAGGTTGATAAAGCCAAGGTTGATGCTATTGAAAAGATGCCATGCCCCAAGGACATCAAAGGTATAAGAAGTTTCCTTGGTCACGCCGGATTTTATAGGAGGTTCATTAAGGACTTCTCAAAAATTTCTCGGCCTCTGACTAATTTATTACAAAAAGATATACCATTTGTCTTTGATAATGATTGTGTAGAAGCATTTGAAATACTTAAGAAAGCATTGATCTCTGCACCTATTGTTCAGCCACCTGATTGGAATTTACATTTTGAAATTATGTGTGATGCTAGTGATTATGCTGTAGGTGCTGTTCTAGGGAAAAGAGTTGATAAGAAAATAAACGTTATTCAATATGCTAGTAAAACCCTAGACAATGCTCAAAGAAATTTGCTACTACTGAAAAAGAATTCTTAGCAATTGTATTTGCTTGTGATAAGTTTAGGCCTTATATTGTTGATTCTAAAGTAACTATTCACACTGATCATGCTGCTATTAAATATCTTATGGAAAAGAAAGATGCTAAACCTAGACTGCTTATTAGATGGGTTCTCTTGCTACAAGAATTTGATTTACATATTGTTGATAGAAAGGGAGCTGAGAACCCCGTTGCAGACAACTTGTCTAGGTTAAAAAATGTGCTTGATGACCCATTACCTATTGATGATAGCTTTCCTGATGAGCAATTAAATGTCATAAATGCT